>NC_090894.1:35329937-35349937 GCF_036669925.1 Montipora capricornis
AAATAGTAAGTTTGAATTATGTTGTACATTTGTATTTTTATCACATTTATGTAATCGTATTTGGTCGAGTAAAACTATAAGGATCAGTAATATCAAGCGTGTTTTCAGAAGCAACGAGGGCAATTTCTACAACTACTGAAAACACAAGCGACATTAATCATTGATTTTATGAGGAATCATGGAATTACATGTCTATGACATTGAAGGCAAATTACGGTTAAAGTTTTAAAGCCTTTTTTCACTCAAAAGCACCAGAGTCAGAAATGTAAGAAGACTAGACAAACTGATGAGAGATTGAGCTATTCAACAAAGTCTGGTCAAAAAAATTACTGTCAACAATGTCGAAGAAAGAACTACAAATAGTAATTCATAACTGCTAGAAAAAAGTTTCCTTAATGGATAAAATACTGACAAATAAGAGCGAAGGGCATTTCACTATGGACGTTCACCTCTTTCAACATGTTCAGAACAACAATCAACAAGTGCAAACAGTTTGGCAATTTGATTTCTTTCACTGCTTTCAGCCTTTTTCTTCCTTACGTTAAAATCAATACATGGACTGTTCCTTTAAGGGAAATTTGTTTTGTTTTCTTAAGTACAGCAGTAAGCTTGTTTATCCTCAACTGATAAAGTGAAGAAACGTTGGAATGCCATGATTGAATGAACTACAATGGCTTCGCGGCCAAACGACTTCCCAGTGTTACAAATCGTACTGCAGGTAAATACCTTAAAGCTAAATAATGCACAGACACAGTACTTCCTTGAAATGTAATTATGATTTTTTCCAAGGGAGTTTGTTCTTCAAGGACGTACGCAAGTACAATGCATCATGGATTGCTGCTTTTGCAGTGAGTCCGTAGACAATGGAGATCTCACGGTAACTTTGACGGAAAGGGTTGTAGAAACATTAATAGCATAAGCCAGACACTCGACCAGTGCACAATCCAGGTGAAAACTGGCTAATGCGTACATAAGAAATGCCGTCTTGATTTTATCAGGTCCAGAAAAACCGGAAGTAGTAGTAGTGTTGATCAGGACAAAAGAACATCTATTGCTCGTCGGTCCACCACATCTTCGTTTGTTTTTAAGGAACATTTTTTTTTTGTGGCCGACCCGCAAAATAGAGGGCCGAAAACGAGGCTATGATGTTATCCTGGTGCGTACAAAAGACTTCCAGGATAAAATACAAGAAGTCTGCAAAGTCAGGAATGATGAATGGGCGGAAACAGTCCGGGGGAGATTAGACTTTGCACAAGATCTACATGCTGCAGATGCTGTGTACCACCAAGCGTGCAATGTAAACTTTCTGACACTAAAACAGATTCCGAAGAAGCATGGGAATGATACTAATTCAAAGCATGTATGTAAAGGGACGTCCTACAGACACAGTTAAATCTAAAGCGTTCTTAAAAGTAACAGAAGTTCTTGTAGAGAATGACGAGGAACAGTTCACAATACCTGATCTCATTGGGAAGATGCAAGAGTATCTCAGGGGAACTGGGGAACCCCCATACAGTGCTGTATACATGAAAGAAAAGTTACAGGAACACTTTGGCGAGAAGATAGTGATCATAACTGTAAATAATCGAAACGTTGTCACCTTCCGTAGCACAGTCGCATCAATAATCAGCGAGTTCCATAAACAGCCAAAGGTAGACGACTATGAGATAGAGAAAACCAGGATAGTGGAGACAGCCGCCAAACTTATCACGAGTGACATAAAGAACTTAGACGCTTCAAACACAAATTACCCGTGTAGTGAAGAAATGTCCTCTATTGATCAGGCTTTGGAATTCATCCCTAACTTACTTCAGGTATTCTTGAAGAATATCTTTGTAGGCAAGGATGTCAGCTTAAAGCTTGCTTGAATTGGACAAGCCATTGTCCAGGCTGCAAGGCCTAAAGCCGTCATAGCTCCTCTGCAACTCCAATTAGGCGTACACTGCATTGGTTACCTGTTCACTTTCGGATTCTTTTTAAAGTTTTATTGTTAGTTTATAAGGCGCTAAATGGTATGGCACCATTATATATCACAGAATTACTTAGTTATCGTACATGTTCACGTACGTTACGCTCTACCAATCAAAAACTTCTGGCAGTTCCGAAGTCAAGAATTAAAACATACGGGGACAGGGCCTTTTCCGTTGCTGCACCTAAACTCTGGAACGAGCTGCCATTAGATCTTAGAAGTCTAGAGACAATTAATTTATTCAAGAAACATTTAAAGACTGATCTTTTTAAAAAAGCATATAATGTTTAACTTTTTGATAATTTAGAATAGGATTTATTGCAATATTTTTATAAAGAAGACTGTAAATAGGTTTTTAATTTATTCATATTTTATTACTAGTGGGATCTTTTTAATTTTTTTAATAATAATTATGAATTGTAAAGCGCTTTGGTCAATTAGTGGAGTTAGCGCTATATAAATTATGTTAAATTAAATTAAATTAGATGCACCATCATTTTGCGTCAGAGTTTTTGATAGACTCCCTCAGCTCACATGGATTTTGCTCACCCTACACGGTTGTGCAGAAGTATGAGCGAACCGCGGCAGTAAATCAAGGAACAGATATTCCCGGTTATACACCAGACATCTTTGTTCAGCATGTCGTGGACAATGTAGACCACAATACACGAACTAGAGACGGGTCTAGAACCTTTCACGGCATGGGCATAATTGCCACTATGACTCCGCCTGTGTAGGAAAATAGTTCAGAGAAAACAGGTAACAGTAGAAGAAATAGCCGCCGGACACATAGATACCTGCCCGTACAAAGGGCCAAGCGCTGACAATGTACAGCTGCTATATAAAGAACTGAGGGATCTTAAGGTAACGGACGCAACGGCTAACCTGGACCTCCCTTGCAAGATAAGCTTGCCGGTTTTCCTTTCTCCACGACCTGGATGGTCTGGGACAATGCAGAGAGTTTGTGATGGTCAATACCCTGGTAAATCGTCAGTTTTGTTTCTTCCTATGATCGATCTTGATCCTACAGTCATGACCTGTGTCTATACTACTCTGTTGTTTGTCAGCAAACAGGCCAAGCGGTATAGGTTCACTCCAATCCTAACATTTGACCAGCCACTATGGTGGAAGGCACTTAAAATCATCCAGAATGAACGCAGTGGAAGCGCTGTTAAGTCGATTGTGCTGAGGCTTGGTGGGTTTCATATACAAATGAGCTTTCTTGGATGCATCGGACATCTTATGGCAGAAACTTCTTGAGCTGGTCTACGCAAAGAACACCGTTATTCACATGCTAAGTGGGAAAGCAATTTCAAGAGCAATAAGGGGCCACTTTCTTGTTGACGGTGCACTGAATGCAATGCTTGCATCCAAAACCTTCAATGTACCTCTTCCGGTAAAAAGCACAAAGGAGCATGGCACTGTCGAAGGCAACAACAACAACAACAACAACAGCATTTATTTATTTAAAAATAGATTGTATCTGATATTCATCTTTTCAATTTTCAATTCAGGAACCATACAGAGATTGCAGAGACCCATCCTATAGCCCTGGCCTCACATGCCGACCCACAGAGGCTGCACGTACTGCCCTGGCATCTTATACTGACCCAGCAGACACTGCACTTACCTCCATGGCGTCATGCACTGACCCCAGAGAGACTCATAGTACAGCTCGGGAGCCAAGCACAGTCACATTAGCAGCAGTATCCTACAAAATGACATTCCTTCACAGATGCAATTTGATGATGTCCAAGCAGAAGCCAGCAACGAAAGTGTTGATGAAGATATTAAGGCGGTGAAAACCATGCTAAGAGGACTTGAAGAAGGCAAATTCACGGTAGAGGAAGTTTGTTATTCAGAAATGGTCCAAAGAATTTCAGAAAAGCTTAAACATGTGCAAAATCATGAAGAATCAACAGACTGCATACATGGAGATGGTAGATATACTACGCAGATTCATAAAAGCCGAGCGCACAGGAAATTGGAGTCTACAACTCCAATCGGTTTATGACATGCTTCCTTATTTTGCCGCTGCTGGTCACCGACCTTATGCTAAATCGGCCTATATCTACTTACAAATGATGAATGAGCTTCAGAACATTCACCCACACATTTACAAGAACTTTCAGAATGGACTTCATTGCACACGGAGAAGTGACTTTCCACCGATTTGATGATGAACAAGTTCTAATGCGCAGCATAAGGACAAGCGGTGGATTGACTCGAGGTAAAGGATTGTCCGAGACGCAGCGGCTTGTTTGGTTAATGTCAATGCCTGCTTGTGCAGAAGTCAACGACGCCATGCCGACCTTTACTGGTGTTAGGTATTCCCATGTTTTACAGCAGTGTTAAATTTGTATCAGGACAAAGAGTAATGATATTCTCCCTTTTCTAATTACAGTTATCAAGCTAGTGAACAGCATAAGGACACCACAGGAGCAAGAAAGCTGCGTGATTATAATGACACCCTTGATCTGACAGGTTCACAGGTGGTTATTACATGCTGCGTGTCCATTCTTTGCTTTCTTTCACCTTCCACTTGTGATTTTGATCATTGAAACACTTGTAATAACTTGTATCATTTCCTTTCTTGCAAGCAAACTTATTTCCTGTTAGATCCTAGGACTTAAAGTGCCCCTGTGATAAAAAAAAACCACTTTCTTTTTTCCTTCAGATTTTGAAAGTGTGTTTGCCTAACACCTGACTGGCAAAATTTTGAGCTTTGATTTTTATCCAAAGGCCATTTACTTCGACTGTAAGTTTTGGATTTCACGGTCCGCCATTACTCACGTTCAAAACTGACCGATTGGACCTCAGAGGGTTGGATCCAGGGAAAAGTGACGTCAGAGGCTCACTAGCTTAAAATTTCAGCATGTGAACGCAGCTTATTATATATGCAAAGTGTGAGTTTAAAAGTCTGAAAGCCCAAAACCCCCGTGCTGCATATTAATTCTGCCGTGTACACAAGTATTGCATTCTTAAACTAGTGAGCCTTTGACGTCATTTTCTCCTCAATCCAGCTCTCTCAAGAACATAATGTTGGTAATGGCGGACCATTAAATAGGAAAATTACAGTTAAAATAAAGAGGTGTCTTTTTGAAATCAAGGCTTAAAACTTGGGTCACTTAGTGTTTTGTGAACATAGTTTTGAAATCCAAAGAAAAATATGAATTGATTTTTTGGTCACAGGGGCACTTTAAAAGGCCGGTTATTTGAACAAAGTCTAACTGTTGCACCAGGTTTTCCAAAATCATTTTTATGACCTCCATAGCTTTCTTGGAATTAACTTACATACCTTTCGCCCTTTCCAATTTGGCCCGTTCATATTCGTCCCATGCATTTCACAGGCTAGTCACTAGTCACAATGCTACTGATAAATTAATGAGCTGAACACGTCATCTAGCCTGACGCACTGATCAAAATGCTATTTGAATTTGAGGAAAATCAATGTGTGCCTGATTCAGCTAAAAATAACAAAGATATCAATTACATCACCTATTGTAATTTATGTGCAGCTGCTCAAAGAAAAATTTTTTATGCCCAGTTGGGTGGCTCATTGGAATAACAAAGAGAGTGATTTCAAACATATATCTTCCCTATATGACATGTGTAACATGTGATTTCTTTGCTAATTGTACTTGGTTATTGCTTCCTTAAAGTTTCTTTCCCCACAACAACAGGCTAGCATATAAACAGTCCCAAAAAGAAAGATGTTTATTACTCATTAAATTTGCTTCACATGGTTAACACTTTGACTGGTGCACTTACAGATAATTACATCAGTTGATAAGATTAAAATTTTGGTAATAATTAAACCTAAATGAACATTTTCCTTTCAGACACAGTTGCTTCAGATGGTGAGAAACACAACAAAGCCCCTTGAGGGCGTGAAAGTATTACTTTTTCACCTCTTCACTCCAGATGAAGTGAGATAGTCATCCCTCAAGGGGTGAACAACTGTAACTGGAGAAAATGTTGGCCATCAGAAACAAAAATTGCACCCAATTTACTGTAAGTTCAAGATTCATATTAACAACCTACATGTCTAAATCCTCTTGGTCTCTTGATATTTTATGCCGTAGTTGAGCCCAAAAGATCAGTAATTTCACATTTTTTTTCATTCTGGGTTCAACATGAAGACAAAACATTTAAAAAGCTCAAAAAGGTACATTATGTGAAGAAAAACATATCAAGGAATTCTTTCATATTTTCCAAGAGCTAATCTAAATGTCAACTTTGAATTGGACACCCTGGACTTCATAAAAAAAACAAAGATGTGCAAACCCCAAATTTATTTAAAACAGACTGTCAATTTGCAAAAGAATAATCTTAAGTTTTCTTTCTCTCAGTTGTTATGGAAAAGCGATACAAGTTAGAAAGGCTTCCTGTGGATACACTCATTCGAGGCCAACAGAGGAAGCTCCACGAGCAGCATAAAAAATCTTCAGCAGCTAAGTCTGCATAATGTATCACTTTAATTTAAGTAATATGTTCCTTTTTTCATTGCATAATAATGTTAATTACAGCTATTTTGATTTTTTGACATCTATAGATTAAGGAAAATGATTCTTCTTTACTGTAAATATGGTCAACATTGTATTTCCCTTCGAATTATATTAAAGAAGTGTTACATAATATTTGAGAAAGGCTTTGTAAATAAAGTTTTTCGAATGGTTGGAATCACAGTCTTACTTGAATTAAACACTTAAATTTGCATGAACACCATTACTTAAAGGAGAACTGAAGGCAAAAATTGTTATTTTTTGTAACATTTATTTTATTAAGTCTAACATCAACAAAGTTGAGTTTGGATAGTTATTCCTGACCGTTTCTTGGTTTTCCCTAGAAAATTAGCTTTGAAACTGTGTTTTTCCGCTTTTTGGGTCTTTTCATTGCGGGCCCGTAATGCGTGTCAGGGGTATGCTATGACGTATGATATTGGGAACACTGCTTTCGTAAACAAGAAGAAAACAGGCGGTATCAGCTGAAACTTGTCGTTCTGTTACGAATTTCCTTCGTTATTTCCAACATGAGTGGTGTACAGCCATTCCAGTTTGAGCCAACCTATCCTCCAGGTGAAGAACCAGTTGACTCGGAAGAAGAAACTGGTGACGAAGGAGACAGCGGAGCCAATTTTGATAACAGAGTTGGAAACACTGAATGGTGCATTTGTGGGGGCAATTGTGTCCCAATGTTGACGGGCGATCAATGTGTTTGTTGTCAATAATTGGAGGCCCTTAATCAAAATTTCGACGAGTTGGGGGTTGAATGCGTAACTGACCATGTAAAGTTTAGAATTGTGTGTGTTGATACGGACGTGCTAAATACTGCCCTTGTTGCAATTCACAACACACGCTGTAATCCCTTACCGGAACCCATTGAGAACAGGTCAGTTGTTTTGAAAATCTAGCCGCAAAAGTTATTTGTTCATCATATAATTCGCATATTTATGATCTCTTCTAGAACATGGCGTTTAGCAGCTTACCGTCAGTTTACTTGGTGGGTTCATGGTGTACCGGGAAGGAAAAACCGGCGAGTGATTCCAGCGTGCATTGTGAAAGCAATTAGAAATGAATTTTCAGAGGAGATTGGGGAATATGCCGGATTCAAACCGGCGGAAATAGATTTATATTACATTTTCTAGAACAAGCAATAGTGGATTTTAGCATGCTTTATTGATATTGACTTTCTAGAAATTTATGTTTTGCAAAAATAGTACTCGTCTTCGGCTAATTTTAATACTTTTATACTGATCTCTAAAATTAACCTAATTCTTTTAATTATTTTCTTTGGATTTTCAACAAGTTGTTCAATTCACCTTCGAAATATTTATAATTAATAGCCATGATCAAGCACAATATGCATGGTTTGTTCTGAATAAATTTTAATTTGAAATTTGAAAGAAATGTACTGTTTGCTGTTGGTTTCGATGTATAGATTGGATGGCATGTATAAAAGAGTTGTTGCTAATAATGATAATAGAAGTAGTAATTGTTGAAGGGCTGAGTGGGAAAGATAGGCTGTTATTATATTGTTCAGCACACCAACATCATTGCTTTATGTAACCTAAACTTGGCAACAGTTTGTTTTGAAAGTTAAATGGAAATAACATTTCTCAGAGCAAAGCACCAAAAAGCTAATTTTTTTTTGTTTGGTGCACATGTACAAAAAAAATTCCAGAGTGAGTGAACACATTGCCAAAAGCCTTTAAATAACCATTACATCAAATTCATTCAAGTATCAGAAAATCTAGATGTGTGCCTTGCAATAACATATGCCTTATCTGGTCGAGGGGTGCAAGCAATGTTGCGTGGAGTATGTGGTGCTGTGAGAGTGGCACTTCTTTCAGCAGCATCTTGACACTTCCTTGCGACAATTGCATCCACCAATGGGCGTACAAGATCCCTTGTTGTCTTCTCCATAATTGGTTTTGCAATCCACTCCTGACTTCTTTTGGGGAAGACCACCTTGAAACGAAGCTCTCCCTCGTTTTCTCCCCTTGAAGCCGTAGCATGGTCTCTGCTGGTGTTGGCATTGTGGTCAAGGGTTGCCAGCTGTGTTCGAGCAACCATGCCCTTATACCAAAAGTGCTGCCTCTTGGGGAGGTATTTTGTCTGGACGCTGTGATACACCTCCAAAGATCCAGTGTGACAGCTGAGTGTCAACTGCTGGATGTCTTTAAGTAGATTTTTGTCAAATACCACTTCTTTTAATGCTTCATGTGCTGGTGAACCTGGCCTTAGCCATCTCTTGGTTCTGGCCACATTTCTTGGGATGGGTGGGTGGGGACATTCATGATAATAATCTGCACTGTCCCACTGGTGGATGTTGGCAGTGGTGGACAATTGATATCCACTTCTCCTGTAAGAGCTCCTTGTCCCCATTGCATGTGTCGGCACACCATCAGAGATGGTTGGAGACTGACTTGATCCAGGGAAAAAGATCACTACAGTCCTTCTTCTTTGCCTTTTCAGTTAGTTTCTTAGTGACACTTTTCGCTAAATGCCACACATCAAACTGGTGATCCACATCAGGGTAGATGCGTTTCATATCTGACTTTATGCTTACATGGCGATCAGTTTCCACAACCTTCACTTTTGCCCCTTTACCCTGGATAATTTTCCATGCACCTTTTAAATCCTTCTCTCTCCATGGCATTACTGCTGGTCACTTCGCTGACCTGAACAATTTGGAAGTCAACTATTTTGTCACTAAGTTGCTCGATCATGGTGTAGGTATCATATTTTGCGTTATGCCCTGGGCTGTCACAGCGACCATCCCCAGAAAGCCACAACTCTTTGTCTTTCAAATCATTAAAAACAGAATTTTGTTCTCCCTCCCAAATTTTATTAATTACTGGAAATAATGACAAACAAAATGTTTTCTCACTGAAAAAGCATAACCTTAATATTTCAGCTAATGTAGCTATCTTGGTGTAAATGGCCCCACTTAGAAGAATCGACGAGGACATCAAAAGGTTTCCAGCAGCCATCCCTTTGATCATTGGCTGGCTGTTCCAGAAGTAGGCGTGGCCACTTATGCACTTAAGTGTAACAAGCAACTGAGAACCCTGGGTAGATTCATATTTTTTTCTTATGCCTGCACCACACTCGGGACATCTTTTAAAAAGCTTCACTAATTCTTGTTTGAAAACAAGGAATATAAAATCATCTTGTGGGTTGACACTTTTTGAATCTTCAGTTTCTGACAGTGAACTGTTTGAATTATCTGACATTTCATCATTTTTCAATGGTACATAAGATGGATCCTTTTGAGGTGAATTGTCAGGGGTGATTTTCTGTTCGTGGGAAGGGTCTACCTCATCAGAAGAGATCACTTCCTCTCTGTGAAAGTCTTCATAAGCTGGAGTGCTTTGGTCACACAGGATCACATCAAATAAAGACTTGTAAGTTTGAGACTCAGTTTATTTCATCATAAGTTGTGCTCCTCGTGTATTAATTTGACACCCAACATCACTGGTAAGCTTATGTATTGGTATACTTGTTTTATTTGCTTTCCTTGAATCCAAGTTAAGTTCCTGCAATGGCCTCTCGAATGCAACCTCACTATGATGTATGCCCTGGGAATTTAGGCAGCCAACTTCCGGGTAACATTCACTGGAGGTACTAGCTACAGGTTCTACATGCACACCCTGGGAATTGTGGGAGACAGCTGCTGAATTACATTCAGTGGAGGTACTAAGTTCCACAACATTCATAGGGGAAACATGGTGTGTCGTGGTGAGTGATGCAATATACTGCAAACCAAAGCAGACATTTCGTGACTTAATGAGCAATTGTGTGAGCGTTCCCTCCACATGTAAGATAAGAAAGCACTTCGAGTTGCATGTAGCTAAAATTAATTCAGACTCTTACCTCTTGCTTTGCTCTGTCATGCAAATGGTTTTCAGACAACAGTCGAGACTTCTTTCCTGGGCGATGGACAAAAATTGTTGGTAGTGCATCCGGCTTCAATGTACGTGTTGCTTTCAACCCAAGAAGTTCTGCTTTAAGATCACGTTCAAAGCAGTCAGGCTCGAAGTGATCAGAACACAACCAAGTATCTTTGGTAACCACAAAGTCAACTCGGGATATTTTTGCTAACCACTTTTGCAAGAGAGAGTTTTGTGTACGAAGAAGGTGGAAACTTATTCCATGCTCCTTGCTAACAGATCAAGAATCATTCGAGCATCCAACAGCACAACAATACACCATTACGAAGACACAGTATAAAAGATCTATATGCACATAAAGTGAGTACTGAGTCTTACGCAAAATGGATAGCTATATTTATACCAAAAAGATTGCCACAAGACTGGAAAAATCAGCCTGAAATTTTCGAAAAGGTGCGATGACACATTACTAGTTGCGAAAGGAACATGACGTGCACTGTAAATCGAGCTTAGTAGTTTACGAAATCGCAGTCATGGGATTTCCGTCTACTGACTTCGAAGCACCACACTAACTCTAAATATAATTCAATCACTACCCTAAAACTGTCACAATATTAACTTTAGAAGTGCTTAGAAGCTGACAATAATTATGCAATTAACTAAAATGACACAAATAAAGTCACAGGAGAACAGATCTGGCAAGCTCAATGTTTATTTCAAGCTCGGAGCATAGGCACTCTTTACAGCTGTCGAACTTGATTTGACTTCTTTCACTATACTGAGAACAATTTAAGTAAACAAATGTCCAAACCAGGTGAATTTCATAATAATAAAAACAAAATAACTGGAGTAAATAATCCTATGTATTAAAAAACATACTTCGTCCAGCGAATGTTTCTAATGGTTTCGAAATATTCTTGCACTTCCAGTGTAATTATCTGGAATAGACTTACAGATTCCCAGAAATTCCCAATTTTTGGGCTTACAATCTTGTTGGTGGATGCTTATTGGCCAATGAAAACTTCGAATTCCTAGGAATTCCCAAATCACTTTCCAATTGACTTGGAATTTCTGGGAACTGAATAACCAGAGTTGTTGTTCTGGGAATTTCTAGGAGTTCCTAGGAATTCCAAGTCCCAAATTACCGTGAAAATTCACACCTTCGATTCCTAATAATTCCTAGGAATTCCTAGGAATTCTCGGACTTATTTTGCAAGGGTGAGTCTTCATCCATTCAATCCTCATCCTCCTCACTGCTTCCCCCATGCTTGCGTTCTACACAAGTAAAATAACAAAGGTTTCCAACTAGTAAAAGCACATAAAATGCACATTATTCATAAAGAGACTGTAAACACTGTTTTAGACACACAGAAGTAAGTTGATGCTAACAACACCTACAACTAAGCTCTCTAGTCACCATCATTCTTCATTCTATACCTTATGCAAAGTGAATGTACATATCCCATCCCAATATATCTTAGTTGTAGCAATAGTAGACTTATGTACTCGCAAATCTCTCGCAGCAGCCTGCCTCATTTCCTCTGCCTTTTTTCTGTCATTTTAATCCTTTCTCTTCTTAGGTTCCTTTTCCTTTTTCTTCATCTCTGCCAAGTCCCGCCTATAAGTAATTATATCTTCACATAGCTGCTCTAGTTCACTGTACTCTTCCTCGCTGCCTGACCTGTAAGTTATATATGTAACATAGGAATGAAAAGAAGATAAAGGAAAATTCCTGGTTTCAAAACCCCTTTTACAGTGTTCTCATTTATCTTGTGTAAAATTGTTGTTCTCATTAACAATTAGGTCAGGAAAAAAAACCAGGAAACAGGCTAAAGAAACACAGCCAGCATGAACAGTTTCTAGCACATTTTTTTAGTCAAGGAGCTATTTCCTCAAAAGGCGTTAGCTAAGGAGTTTGCACAACCCACAATACAGAAAAGGTTTCACATCAATATCTATTCTTTAATGTCAGGTACTACGTAATGTCAGATTGTGGTATTACTCATGAGATACAGAGCCTTATTTACCATCATCGCACGAACAACGCGAAAACGAGGCTTAACTCATGTTTGCCGTGTAAAACTACAGTTTTCTGACAATTTTCCCTCAAATCGGCTGTGAACAAATTAGAACTAGAAACATTCCATCATTTAAATGTTAAACAATATGTATGTGCCTATCACATGACTGGCCACGTGACCTTAAACGAGAAAAAGCTGCGAAAATATCAAAACAGTCAACTTACACTCTTTGTAGATCCTCGTGGCATTTATATTTTCCCTGTATTTTAGCTTGAAATTATTGTTCAGGCCATATACAGTCAAATAATTACATGAAATGCCCAATCTTGGTGAAAATGTCCATAAAATTGCCCAAAATGGGCCGCCCTCACAAACCTAAAATCACGGTCATAAGTCGTTGGAACACCCACCCCCTTTCCCCCGTTCAATGTTGCATAGCGCAATGCACCCAAACTAACTGTTCAGTACGTTTTAGTTTCTAAGCAACATTGAAAGGTGGGAGAGGGAGGGATGCTCGATTAATCCTGTCAGTGTACCAACATTATGTCACTGATTGTCTCTACATGATAAGGTGTAAATTTCATGTAACGAAACATGGCAGTCAGTACTGGAACGTTCGCGTAAAGCTGGCTGTGCCAACATGCCATGTTTTTCGCCTCTTAATTAAAGAATAAAAGTAATAGGGGTATATGCTATTCCCATAGTATTCAGCTTATTAACCAAAGATTTTGATTCCTTAAGATGGTTTTTTGAGATTAGAGCGACAGTCTTTCAACTACGAAGGAACACTAATATGAGCCTTAGAGCCATAGCAAGGGCATGCAGAATTTCACCGACTTCAGCTTGTAGGATTTTAAAAGGGGGAATCCGGAGAATTTCATCTTGCCCAAAAAGAACGGGACGCCTGCAAAAACTAACTACCCTACAACAACGTCTCCTGATTCGAAACGTCAGGAAACTGAGAAATGAAAATCCCAGTTTTTCTCTCAGAGATTTAATGCGGGAAAGTGGGGTGAACAGTGAAGATGTTTCCGAGAGAACAGTGAACCGCTTACTTCAGCGCCAAGCATTCCACTATTTGCAGACGCGAAAGAAAGGACCATTGACTAAAGGTGATATGCCAAGGCGAGTTACATTTTGCAATGTAATGAAAACAATTTATGATGGCGACGTTTGGACGAGGCAAGTGGCATTTTACTTGGATGGGGTCTCATTCGCTTTCAAAACGAACCCATTAAAAGTGGCAACAGCGCCTAAGGCAAGACTTTGGAGAAAACGAGGCGAATGATTAACATTCGGATGCACAGCAAAAGGCAGTAAGGAAGGAACTGGTAGTAAGCTAGTGAAACTTATGTTAAAATAAATTAAATTAATTAAATTTTTGTAGCTATAACCTATAGTGAGGGGGTAGTTCTTTGTGAGTCATATGATCACCTAACGGGTAATTTTTTCGCTACTTTTAGAAAAGCATTTCAACTCATTATTCCTCAAGGCGAACAAAAATGGAAGTAGGTTGTGGCTGCAAGATGGGGGATCCTCCACAAGACAGTAGAGCTGCAAAAAGAGCGATGGAGAATTGTAACTGTGATATGTCTCTAATTGAAATTCCTCCCAGAAGTCCAGACCTTAACCCTATCGAGAATTTCTTTCATTTAGTGAGAGTAAGACTGAAGGATGATGCTTTACAACTAAAAATAACTCAAGAAACCTTCGAAGAATTCAAAGCCAGGGTAATACGCAGTATTTACAGTACTCGAGTTAATATAATAAAGAAAACTATTGCTTCAATGCCGCAGCGCTTTCAACAGATTATTGATAACAAAGGTTGCCGCATTAAATATTAAACAGGATACAAATTTTCTTAATAGATAAAGATATCTCCTAATGTGAATTAAAAATGTAATGTTGAACTATCTTAATATAATGATGTACAGCCTAAAACAAGATCAACACATGAGGAAGTGAGAAAAGGTTGTAATCTGTTTTGAACAGGTTACCATTGTAACCTGTCGAAATTGATAAAGTCAAGTACTGTGATAACCTTTTAAAAACTCATCGGGTTACAATGGTAACCCGTTGTTTATTGCGAAACAGTATACAGCAGAAATCATTATAATGTACACTGAAGTGCTACACTTCTTAGGTGTGTAATCTTTTTTTTTTTTTTTAATTGAGGAAAATAAGTATTTTACTCATTGCTTTTAGTATATTGCGTTTGTAATTTACTAGTGATTTTGGTATAGTATTTAGGAGAAGGCTGCACACAGAGTAATAAAATGTGGCAAATTAATGGCACACTAAATCAATTGCATAATTGTTCATTCTAGTATTAGTTTAGCGAAACATTTCCCGCAAGGGCTTAAAACGACTTGCTCCGATTCCGGCATCTAAGCATACATGGTAAAGACACGCCATCTTACGGAGATCATTTGAGTTTCTATATCATCTATCACACCCCCTTTAATTGCAACGATTTCACTTTTAAAAGTACAGAAAATTGGAGTGTCCTTCTCGAAGACTATGTCTTGCGCATAATGTGTCTTGGGCACGGAAAAGTGAACTGGCTGTCCCTCCAACAATAGCAACATATCTTGCCATGGTAACACTTGAGCAGACCACCGAAAATCATTTAAAAACATTATTTCAGCTAACTCTGCGCCTACCCTAGCAAATGCTGTGCTCAATGGGTTTAAAAATGTTCTATAAATAACTGTCAATAGATCGTTTTCACTGTCACGCAATAAAAAAATTAAATCGAAAACCATCCAGTGGAAAAAGTCAAGAATTCGTGATGTTGTAGAAGATAAATGAAGAAGACACTTCTCCAAGTTTTAGGCCTGTGCGTTTCCCCAAACTTCAGATATTCGTCGAAATGTTTCACAGAAATCTACAGAGCCCAGTATGAAAACGCCATGTTGGTGCACATCTGCGGTGCACCAATATGGCTGCCGGAAAATAGTGTCAACATCTGTTACTTACTTTGGCTATCTAGGCGAGTGATCATCTGTACTAAACAGACAGCTATTTACCTAAGCACTTCTCCTAATGCTTTAAATTTTAAAAAGGCTCAAAACCATGAGACAAATATATATTTCTCAATAAACTTGATCGTCGCCTCGTGTCACGCACCGCCATAACTCAGAAATTCAAAATGCTCAGATTTCCAAACGAAGCACGCTATTGAGCTTTAAAATTGCAAATGGATACAAATTTACCGCCTCTTCTGCCTGATTAGGATAAAAACTTTCGTGGCTCTTTAGTTTTGGATTTTAGAAAATGATGACGTCACGTGAAAACGATCTATAGAAATGTTTTTCCACAATTGGCTGGGCCTTTGAGAAAAATAATACGATATTTTCCTCTTCCTTTTTCCAATAGTTCACGCATAGCTACAGAGAAATCATCTCGGACGATGCCATTTCGTTGAAGAATATTCAGTGCAATATGCAACCAAGGACCCTCACAATTTTCTGCACAATTTCCTTTAAAAGCTTCTTGGAGAATTTCCCTACGCCACATTCGCTGACGCCTTAACGTCTCCTCAGATTTTTCAATCTCCCACTCCATCCTGATTGCTTCCTCGGCTGCTTTTTTCCCTCGGTTGACAATAAACTGTGCCAGATCTGTTTTCCCTTCCATTTTCTGTCTCTTGGCAAGTGCAAGGAGTATGCTTTGATACCTTTGGAAACATGGCAGTCAGTACTGGAACGTTCGCGTAAAGCTGGCTGTGCCAACATGCCACGTTTTTCGCCTCTTAATTAAAGAATAAAAGTAATAGGGGTATATGCTATTCCCATAGTATTCAGCTTATTAACCAAAGATTTTGATTCCTTAAGAGGGTTTTTTGAGATTAGAGCGACAGCCTTTCAACTACGAAGGAACACTAATATGAGCCTTAGAGCCATAGCAAGGGCATGCAGAATTTCACCGACTTCAGCTTGTAGGATTTTAAAGGAGGGAATCCGGAGAATTTCATCTTGCCCAAAAAGAACAGGACGCCCGCAAAAACTAACTGCCCTGCAACAACGTCTCCTGATTCAAAACGTCAGGAAACTGAGAAATGAAAATCCCAGTTTTTCTCTCAGAGATTTAATGCGGGAAAGTGGGGTGAGCAGTGAAGATGTTTCCGAGAGAACAGTGAACCGCTTACTCCAGCACCAAGCATTCCACTATTTGCAGACGCGAAAGAAAGGACCATTGACTAAAGGTGATATGCCAAGGCGAGTTACATTTTGCAATGTAATGAAAACAATTTATGATGGTGACGTTTGGACGAGGCAAATTTTGGAAACGTCAAACATGGAAAGACGCGGTGGTCGTTTTCGCTTTTTAGAAGATGATCTTGTTGCAGAGCTTTCTTCGCCAGACTCTTGGCCTTCAATTTCTTGTTCGTGTTCCCTTTCTGCAGCTATAGCCTCACTAGCAGCTGTTGTCGTGGGTGGAGGTGTGTTCCAAAGATCAGGGTGATTGGAAGACATCACAACGTCGTTATCCTCCTTGATAACATAACTCCACGCAGTGTAATAGTTCACATGACGATTCGTGAAATGGACATTAATTCCGTATCGTGTATGAATAAACTGCCAAACCGACAACCATCGTCTTGGTCTTCGAAGTTTAATGGCCATATGGAAATGAATTCCCCCTGTTTGATGGAGCTCGAGACAACACGCCCATTGCTGAACTGTTGATTCGTTGGAAACTTGTCGTAACTGAAAGGCCTCTACGAAAATTTCAGCAAAACGCTGTCGAGAATATAGCTTGACTATACGTTATAAGGCAGACAAGTCTTACTTCTCTTACTCCTAATTCTACTTGTGATAACTGTTCAACTACAGCGCTATCCATGTTTTCTATGTTTGAAAGCCAATTTTCATTACTGCAATCAAATCTCAGACCACCTACGATGTGACGCGACACGTTGCTACATACGTTAGCATGATGCATTGCTATCCATTAAAATGAACTAACGTTTATTTAAGAAAACATGAACTTTACAAAAATTCAGTTCCTTACCAGTGGTATTCAGTGCTTCCAAAGGCCACACAACAATTTTCATAAAATGGTTGTGCAAATTCATTACAACATCAAAACAATACACACTGGATATCTTAAGACGTACAGCAACGTGACATGATTAAGTTAAGGTTATTCGATACTTTATTCAATAATACAATCACGGTCATGAGTCGTTGCAACACCCACCCCCTTTCCCCCGTTCAATGTTGCATAGCGCAATGCACCCAAACTAACTGTTCAGTACGTTTTAGTTTCTAAGCAACATTGAAAGGTGGGAGAGGGAGGGATGCTCGATTAATCCTGTCAGTGTACCAACATTGTGTCACTGATTGTAGGTCGGAGGCATAGAAACGAGGCTAAACTTATATACGTAATTACACGGATCCCTTGCGTCAATTCACAAAGTTAGTCTCATCTTCAGGCCATACATATGACATGATATGCCTAGAAATGATACTTTCAATCGAAAACCACAAGATATCGATAAAAAAAACGTCACCTACTAGTGTGAGAAACGTGAAACGAGGCTGCAGTTAAACTTGGAAAAAAAATTGTTTTTACGAAGAAAATCTAAGGATTTAATACTTTAAAAGAATAAAGCAGAAGGGATGCTTAAAAAGCACCATTTTCGTAAAACCAAATTAAATATATATGGTGAGTCAGTACAAGGAGAACAACGGTTTGACTCTTTCAAAAACAGATTTATCTCCTCTTTACCAATATTACCGAAAATTTGACTTTTAACGTACAGAACATTTTTTATTTTCGTATCAAGCGCCTACGAGCCCTGTTAATTGTTTTTTTCCTTCAAAGTTCACGTTTTGAAAGATAAGAATCATCAGTTTTGAACTTGGTTCTTTGAGAGGGCTTGGGACTGAATGGAATAGTCACATGGCTTTGAAGCGTGCGTTTGAATTTAGAACAACCGTTATGGAGAAGTTTGCTCGTGCAAATGGATAGCTTTGTTCTTTACGTGATGTTCCATTAAAGAAACAACCCTTTACCAGGTATGTATTAAAACCCTATATAATTTTTAATTCATTCTCTGTTGATGCTGTAAGTTTAAGTAGGTGAAAATGCCTGTAATCGGACTTCCTTGTGAGCAGTTCGTACAGTAGATTAAAACAGCAAACACCAAAAGAAGTACGTCTCTAATACCTTCCTGAAGACTTATTGAGGGTCTCCTATATTTGTATTCCCATGTGAACTTACGTTGTAATTTTTTTCTGAACGTTAAAATGTTACTTTGAGTTGCTTCGCAGTGGAGGTGTTTTCCGACTGGACAGACAAATTTAAGGCAACGTACACTGCCGTGACTCTTATAAAACTCCCCGGTTTTATTTTCTAATATGAGGTCGGCAATTTATTAAACACATTAATGTTCAAACGAAGACCTTAGAGATTACAGTGTAAACCCAATTGTAGCCTCAGTAATACCTGTAACAAAGGAGTTCTTGCTGCCGGTGAAGCAAAGCAAACTTAACATCCTTAATCACTTGAAAAAGTGCCGCGGCCTTTACAAATTTTAACGTTTTAGTAAGACGTTTATTTGAGGGCGGAATGCCACTCTCTTTTTTGCATATTGAAGGGCCAAGTGCATGCAAAGGAAGGTAAGTCACTTCAGAGCACCACTTTCGATTCCACGTGTTTAATTTCAAATGAGCGCGGCGCTCTTTTTTTGGAGTGTTCATATGAGAGCAGTACTTTGTGTAATAAATATGATGCTTACTTCCACTTACGCAAAACGTTCCAATATTGTGTTTAGGTAGATACTGTCAGCAGTAAAGAAAATGAGACCGTCGAATATCAAGGTTAAGTTCAAAGTTTACAACAAGGCTGATATGGTGAATGGGCAGGTTTTGGCTTTAACAAGATCATAGCAACATAAACTGAAATATTTTTCCATTTATATCTGCAGTCTAAAAAAACCTCTGGGATGGACGATCAGGTGCGTGCAATATTTTGCTCAAGCCGGCAAAGAGGAAAAAAAGTTCAGATTTTGATCTTTGTATCATTTGCCAGGACTCAAATGATAAACCCGTTAGAAAAGCCCAAGTATCTTCAATACAGAATTTCCTGAGTGCAATGGAGCTCCGCCAAGATGACGTGTTTGATCGCCTAGAGCCCGATTTGGTCACCTTAACAGACTGACAAATCGTATGGCACTCGTGTTGCTATGAGACTTACACAAGTAGACAAAATCTTTGGTATATGGTTGACCAAAATGGTGAGCAAGCGAAAATGCCAGAGAGTACAGCCAAACGTGCGCAGCAGATATCATTCGATTGGTCCAAATGTTTTTTTTGCAAGTACAAAACGCATAAGAAGGACAAGAAACTTATTAACATTGCAACCTTTGAGGCTTGCGACAGCATAAAGAAGGCGGCAGAAGCAAAGAACGACGAGGAAATGCTTCACACTTTGAGAAGTGTCAAGGATTTGATAGCAGCCGAGGCTAAGTACCATAAATCCTGTCATGGCTCATACACAAGCAAGTCGAATTTGAGGTTAAAAGTTCCCCGCAATAAGGAAGAAACTAAGCATGATGAAGCTTCTAATGATTTAATATCCATCATTACACCGAAAATCGAAGCTG
>NC_090894.1:35354937-35407437 GCF_036669925.1 Montipora capricornis
GTTATATGATTAACTTTATATAGCATTTACATATGTCTGGTTCTACAAGGGTGGGTAATCTTAGCTTTGCCCTGATTTTTTTGGGCAGTGCTTGTCATTGACGACAAGGCTAAAATTTGTCCAACAGTTTATGCTGTTTTTCAGTCAACAATTCCTCTTTTCACCTATCTCCTATTTTCTCTAAGTATTTCATTGCATCATCTTGCTGTCTCTTAGCAGAGTCAAGCATCATTGTGGCTGCATTAGTAACACTTTGTTGACAGTTGTTGCCAAAACATGAGCTTGATTGTAATGGTTACCACTCTAATAAGGCTGGAAAGAACTATAAAGACAAAGATACAACCGTCTTTAAGGAGATGACATATTAATAAAACACCTACTTTTCGTTGAAATTGGATTGAATTACTTGCCTCCTTACATTAATTCCACATGGCAGCTGCACAAGTATGCAAATGGCCTCCCAGAAAACACTGACAAAGTCTGGGCACGAATTTCAGAAGGTTATCATTCAAACAGGCTACAAATTCTCCGCATTTTTTTGGACAGAAAGCTTTCTTGTTTTGGAAGAATTTTATCTCAAATATTTCAAAATGTTTCCCTGCACTAAGAAAAACCCTCAAAACTAGGAAAAAAAATAGGAATTTCTTGAAAAAATAGGAGAAAATAGGAAGCAAGCCAAAAAATAAGGAAAAATAGAAAAAAAAGGAACTTGACGCCCTGATATGTGTATAATAAAGATATCACTGGAGGCTTCATAGCACATTTTTGTCTGGAAATAAAATTGCACTTTTTACTTTGATCAACATTGCACAAATAATCTTCACAAGTTGCACAATCACCAGTGAAGCAATATTCCCTTGAGTGAGGAAAGTAATGTGAATTTACTTAAGTTTTTCATTCCTTTGCTTATAGCATGATGTGCCTTAGTGTAGCCACCCAACAAACTTTTTTACAAGTTTAATAGCCAACCAGAGAGCGAAAACTTCTATGATCAGTAATACCGTCTCCTTTCAATGCTAAAAACATCACGAAACTGTTGATCTCATTTGAAAACAAAGTTGTGGTGTTTGCAGCAAGATACAGAGCAAACTAACTTGTGAAAAAGTTTGTTGGGTAGTTACACCAAGTGTGTCGAGCTATAGAGATTGGCATAAAAATACTTGCATCACTTTATCAACAAATCAGACAAAACCAAGTTTTTTCGAGTTTTGTACTGGCTATGGGTAATTGCTTTGAGTTATGAATGGTTGAATGGCTTGTAAGGGACCAATTATTTTGCGAGAGGCTTGCAAAACACAATAAGCCACAGTTACAGCTGTGTGGATCAGTTATTTACAAATTTATTGTCATTTGACACATTCAATTTCATAAATTTATTTTCTTTTTTTTGGTTAATTTCTTTAGCCTTTCACTTTCCATTCTTTCTTTCAACTTTTCTCAATTCTTCTTCCTCTTGCTTTTTTTTTTCATCTGGGCTTCTGAAATGTATTAAATTTTTAAGACCAAAAATTCCTTAAGTGTTTCCTTTTGTAATGATAAAACCAAATCAGGAAAAACTGAATTGGCGAAAGCAAGCTACCTTTTCTTCTCCTTTTGACATTTTCACACAATGAACAACTGTGCTTCTTCAAACATAGAAAAACGAATATATTTGGCTTGCAGATTAAGCCAATTGCCTTGAAAATAACATTTACTAAAACCCGATAAATAAATGCACTACCTTTGTTTTGGCATTCCGCAAGAAACAAAATACGTTTTAACCATTGAGCTGGAAAATTGACATACGGGCAGCAAAATTCCCATGCTTTTTGAGGACGCCTCTGGTCAACACAGCATCAAATAAAGAGCGGGAAATTTGTGGTAAAAAAATGTCTGACAAAAGAGAACACTTGATCAAAATATTCGCAATTGACAGCTCGAAAATCTGTTGATCAATTTAACTTACAGTGACGTTCGACACATTCAAATATGACAGTATAGAGTAAGCAATGTACACCTTGACGTTGTCCTGTCAACAATTTACTACCGTAAATAGAGTATCATAGACTTTGAGTTAACCATTTAACGCTCATAGGGCCGTTGTTAAATAATCGTCACAATATTTCATCAATGAAACAAATAAACTACACAAAAAAATTAAAAATAACTTGAGGCAACTGTCAAAATTCTCCGCTAGGTTGGTGGAAAGCACCAATAGTCAGTACTGCCGTGTCTAGTGTGTTATACAAAACCATAACGCGGTGAAACCTCGAAATCGCCAGAAAAAACTCCACTCTCATACAATCGAGATTGGTCCAAACTGAATCCAGGTGTGTAATATTCTTTTGAGTGTAAGGGCTTAATGGACAGCATTCCTTGATGAGCAGAGCTAGGAGAATGAGAAACAAGTGTTGTTCTGACAGATCCTTCCTGTCACCATCCATAAACTCTACTTCTGAGCCACTTCACTGGTGAAAAAGGTCCAATATAAACATTTCCACTCGACAAACGCATTCTGTTGAAAACAATAAGATTTTTTAATGTAAAATTGGACTGAGGCCACCCTATCAATTTTGAGCGATTGCAAACAACATGTAGACAAAGACTGTCAAGTGCGAAGTCATGCTTTTAGTAAAACGTCGAGAAAAAACTGCTAACTATTTAAGTTTCCAATACAACAGGAAAAACAGAACTTACCAGTATATCAGCTTGTTTCCAACGATGACCTTTGCAGCGCAATTGACACACATACCGTCAAAAGTTATAAGAAATAGAAAAAAAAAGTAACTGCAGATTGAAAAACTTTGCTCTCACATGATGGAACGGAAAACACAATTACAACCAGCGGACTAATCTCAAAATCTACTGCTGCAAAGTTATAGTGTGGGCTTCAAGTGGATCTGGCAGCCCAGGAATGAAGTGCTTGTGTTGGGGGCACTGTGATCTTCCGTTTTAAATTTTGGGGGTCCCCATTCACCTTGGCCACAGACTCTTTCCTGGTTTCCTTGACTTCACCAATAGCTGTGTTTACGTCTTGGTGTCAGTCGCGCAGGAACACTCGAAGAATGAATGTAAGTGTTGGTGACTGCAAACTGTACTTCTTTAGATATCACAATTGTCGCCTTTAATGGGGGAGAGGTACAAAGAAGCCACTGGTTTTACTAAGCCTCCGTTGCATGTTCTGACTGAAGAAAAGATATTGCTTGACTCGAACAATGAACAAGAGTTGTTGCATGTTGTCTTGCTGCCTTGTGATGCCTACAACAATAGTCATCAATCGCACTTGATTGGTACATCAAAAGAGACTGAGGAGTATCCGGTCCACCTAGAAAAAGATTTGGCTTCTTCCCTTTATTAGGACCATGCAAACGAGGAAGACAAATTAAAAATGAAGAAGCAAGGTTATCAGTTATTAACAAGGAAGTAATGCAAGCGGCTGAGTTAGAGAGTCCTTGCTTATCTAGGTCATCCTATGTTCTCACAGAACGGCAACAGGATGTGATTTTTGCATTAATCAAAGTAAGACATACCAACATACAAAACATAAAAGTCCCCCAAAATGTTCCACGTCAAGAGAAGAAAGTCCCGCCAAAATTTGGAAGCAGAGACATATCGTCATTTTATGAGAATTCCCTGCAATCAGACTCGTCAATTTCTTTAAATTCAAGCTTCACTGCTCACAGCTGCTTGTTTGAGTGGAAAAAAAATGGTGGAAGAGAAAGTAAAGTATTTGATGAACTTCTCCCTGAAGAGTTGTGGATGCAGCGAGTACACATGATGTCTGTACCTGACTGGTTGATGCTACTTTCCAAGCTTCAATAAAGGAAATTTATTCCCACAAAGAATCAATGAATTTATGTGGCTTGCTACGTGAGTTAATGTTTGATTAGTAGGGATCAGTTTACATACGGGATTCTTAGTGCTGAATATTTAATCAAGGCAGGCTAGATTTCAGGCCTCTTTTTCTCCAGCTTCAGTAGGAAAACGTTTTTTTGCTGTCTTTGGACGTAATGTGTCTCCTAACATCTCACCAACATTCATTTAGTGATATTTTGCTCCTAGCGAGCGGTTTTAAAGTTTTACTTTCATTCATCGCTGCGGAAAATCCAAGATGGCTGCCTCAGCTAAACCAAGTGCTCTTGTGTTTGGGCATTCATTTGTGCGCCATTTCGGCGAATTCATAGACAATAGCCTGCCAAGTGATCTTTATCGTCGGGATTGGCAGCTTGTTCATATGTGTGAAGTCGAGATTTTTGGTACAGGAGGGCGTACTGTCAAAAAAAATGATTAATTTCGACCTGGACGTGATTAGAGGCACTGCCCCCAATGTTGTAGTTCTAGAGATGGTATCCAACGATGCTTGCAAGAAGGATAGCGACACGGACACGATTGCGTCGTCGCTAGTAGCGTTAATGGAATTACTGATCAGTGAATGCAAGCTGCAATTTATCATGGTATGACAGATTCTCCTGAGGAAACATCCACCCTTCAAGGAGTGTAATGACCGCGTTCACCAGATTAACGGGCTAGTGAACGAAGCGTTACTGCATATTAAACAAGCCAACAATTCAATTCTTTTTCCGTTGTGGGTGCGTGTGGATTTAACTCACCCTTAGGGTTTGCACTGCAATAACTTAATTGTTATGCTACTATGGGTGCATGTGGAGTAATGTCACCCTGGACGGTCTGCCCTACAATACTTTATAGTTTTCTGTTAGGGGTGCGTGTGAATTAAATTCACCCTTAAGGTTTGCACTGCAATAACTTAATTGTTAAGCAACTATGGGTGCATGTGGAGTAATGTCACCCTGGACTGTCTGCCCTACAATTCTTTATAGTTTTATAGTTTTCTGTTAGGGGTGCGTGTGGATTAAAGTCACCCTTGTGTTAAGGGCGGTCAGGAGCCTGGCTGGTCAGCAGGGGTCATGGAAAATTGCAGCAGGAGCATTGCTCTTGGTCATTCATGACCAGGTTCTGCTGTTGCATCATCTGGTATGCCTATGACACTGCCTGAGGTGTTATAGTAAGCCGCTGTAATGTGCACATGGCAGTGGTAGTCACGGCTCTTCTCTGGCCTGTTTTCCTGCACCATTTGTTCTGTTCTCTTGTAGTCAGTTTAATTCGAAATTTTGCGCTTGTGTCCCGTTTCTTTTTCTTTCAATTTGTATGGCCTGTCCACTAGTTTCTTTGATGATGCCTTTCGACAGTACGATTTTATATCATTGATATTTGTTTTGTTTATTTGTTGATATGTGTTTCATTATTATCTTGCTGTCACTATTTATTTACACCATTGACTTTTACATTGCCAGTCATGGTGTCTCTATTATTGGAGTTACTGTAGTAATTTTGTGCAGTCACGAGCACTTGTTGAGTTATTATTATTATTATTATTATTATTATTATTATTATTATTATCATTATCATTATTATTATTATTGTCACTATTTATTTACACCATTGACTGTTACATTGCCAGTTATGGTGGCTTTTACACTCCCCTTATAGGAGTTATCATGTGCATTCACAGTGGTGGATCCAGGGGGAGGGTCCGGGGGGTCCCCTATCAGACCTGACGCTTACAACTTTGAAACTGAAATTATTACATCGACAGGATCATGTATCACTTTTTAACTGTCTGATTTTTTTAATGAAGCGTGAGTGGCATTTTTCCACTAAACTAAATGCCAGGGATATTCAAAAATGTAATTGTTTTTGGGTACCCTCTTATGATCTGTTCGCCTCTGCTCGCAAAGCAGGAGGAACACATAGTCATCTCTACTTTCCCAGCTGGTCGACAATTATGGCGACAATTCGGCCAATAACCACGTTCTTTCAAGCAGTGAAATCCAGTGAAATTGAAAATGAGACAGTTAACGGTGTAGAAGCTGAAGCTGAAGCCATGGAATTTGAAAACGGTGAGCGTTATTTTGTGCTTTTGTTACTGACTGCGGTTTAGACAAAATGCATAAGTAAACATTTGTACGTTTGTTGTTTTAGTTGAGCTTTCTGATGTTGATGCCGAAGTCTTAGTGGAAGGTCCAGTTTCAAGTGGTATTATGGAAGGTAAATACTGCATTGAAATTTTTGGCTAAGGTACATAAAATTAAATATCTAAACAAGCCTGAGGAAAACAAAACCGATGCAGGCAATTATTTACAGACCCGGCTTCTGAAAATAACTCAGTATTAAAACATTGTAACATATTTTACTGCATTTAGGAACAAATAACGTTGCTTTACATCAGCATCATGTTTACCTTAATATTATTTCATCATTCTTGTGTGGTTTCTCGAAAATGTTCTACATTTTCACTTCACACTTAAGATCCAAATACGGCATTTTGTAGTGCCGCTCGGGCTTGTGCTTGCTTTGCGAAACGTGCATTTCATCGGTCTCACATACACGTAAACTTGACCGCGTTTAAAACGAAACAAAATAGAAAATAAATAGAAAAAATGTACGGACGGCTTACGTCTACGGAGAAAGTTGAATGTGGTTCAACTCTTAGTTTCCGCAAATGCAAGGCATCACACACGAAAAGCCAGTAAAATTATGCGACAGTGGAAATCCACTTTTAATTTCTTATTATTTCTGTTATTTTTGCTTTGGTCAAATAACATGACAATCTCAGTTAAGTTTTGTTATCGAAGCAAATCTATTCCGTAATTTTTTTCAGCTTGTCAGTGTTCAGTTTTTATATCACAGTCTGTTAAAAATCAATCTGACGATTTCTCAATAAACGACTTCCTTGGTTTATAGGTGTTTCCCAATTTTCTTCCACTGATCAGCATGTTGTATCCTACTTTGATGTTGGGACATCGTAAGTGGCAAAGTTGATCCAAGAACTCTTCAGTCATACGAAAAAATTTAATACCTTAAGAACCATTTCACTCCCCCTCCTTCATACACAGGCTTTTTCTCCAAGACTGTGGTTAAAGGGGCTAGGTCACGCTGTGAGTCTGCGCACTGAGTCCGTTTTATCCGTCATCATGCATGTCAATTTCCAATTGTTTGCTATTGTTAAACATATCACGTTGCGAGTAAAGTGTCACCCGACGTCGATTTTGGTTGCTTGAAGGTATTCGGCTCGTAACGAATGGTGCTCGCTATTCTGGGATTCGATTTATGCAATACTAGTAGAAGGGAATGGAAGGTCAGGCGAGTTTGCAGTCTGGTGGCATTGCTGGAACTTCACGTGTAGAATCGGACGATAATTCGCCGCCTTCGCTTTCGGTAAGATAATGAATGTTATGGTTTTAAAGCTTTATTTTGTACCCCACTTCACATGCATGTGATTTCTTTAAAATTTCAGAGTCGTACTTCTTGTAAGTGTAAAAGTATGTGCTCCAGAAAGCAAACGGCAAATGGAAGAGGCTGTCCTTGTAAAGGCGAAAACCTGTTGTGTTCGCCGGCGTGTAAATGTGGCACCCGAAATAAACCTTGCCAAAACAGAGTAAGCTTATGAGTAACATATGTCTTTTGTATTATCTTTTCTATTTGCGAATAAAGCTCTGAAATGTTTCCGTGTTACTGTCTTTTTTTTCTTCGTGCTTGAATTCACGCCTGAAAGATCTTTTGACCAGTTGTGTATACAATTTGCATAAATATGCGCTTGTGAAGAAGATAAAGTAGACAATATTCCCTCCGGCATTCTCCTAGAAAATGTTGTTTCAAGTACCAGTTATAAGGTGTTGTACTGCTCTTCACAGGAAAGAAATTCTTGTGAGACTTCAGTTTCAAATCGTCCTGTACCCACAGCGTCGCCTGCACCTTCTCGACCAACCGAAGAAGAAGAGCGAAATAGAGAAAATGAAAGAGTGAAGGTGAAACAAAAATCATTCTTATATCCCCAGATATTACTTTGACGTTCTTAGTCTAGGAAAGTGTATGAAAAAATTGCTTGTGAAAATTTTCTAATCCTAATGCAGTGACATTGGGATTAGTAAATGAACCTGTATTGAGTAAATACAGATTTAGTCAAACCCTTCTCCAGCAGGAGTTCCTCAAAACCCTCGATGCTGAGATGGTGCTAAAGTTATGCACTCGGGCACTGCAGAGGGGAATAGGCAGTATGGATTACATCGATACACTTCTTCTAATGGAGGACGCAGTCGAAGACGGCGATAGGGAGGTCAACAATTCTGAAGAAAGTAATGGAAATCCACATTGCAGTGAAGGCCATCAGACCACACAACCGGAAGCTGGACAGCAACTGCCGCCTGCTTGGCGAACGTCAGAACCTCCTCCACAGTGGTGTAAATGTGGTAACTGCAGGGTCATGTCGCAGGAGATTGAGAACATTTGTTGTAAAAAAAGGAAATGTGTTACAGAACATGCAAGGTTTCAAAAAGTCTGCCTGGATGCTGATGTTCTGGAATTGTGCATCAAAAACCGTGCAGATATAAGAAATGATAGAGAAGACAATAGCACGAGAACGTTTCGCAAAGCGGCTTACAGGCAATTTATTTTAGATAAATATGGCCATCTGGGCAAAGGTAAAAGAAAGGTTGCTCCCTCGTGTGTTGTCTGGTGTGTTAGGCACCATTACCCAGCAAGTACTGGTCTTTATATGGGGTTTAGGTCACATTAAGGAAATCATGGCTGGCCACACATACTTCAGATGCAAAACTATTGACTCGATACTATTTTGAAATTGATCTTTCTGCAAAAAACTAATTTCGCAAACAAAAGTCTGCCCTGCTTCACTTTTACCAATTATAAAGTTTGAACACAATTTAAAAGTTGTGCATGCATGTTCTTGGCTGCATATTGAAGTGCCTATCACCTCAACACACTTTTCCAATATATTTATTCTCCGAAATCATCCCAAATACATGGTGTTGTTTTTAGAACATTTAGATTGAAATTTCACTCTTTCATTGGCTTTGAAAAATGGGAAAAGTGGTCATACCGTGATTAATAACCGAGCAATGAAAGGGAATGGGTTCGATACCGGGTTGACGTCACAAATTAATTTGCATCGCTGTTTTCAAAGAACTTCCTCAATGCAAATTAATTTGTGACGTCAACCCGGTATCGAACCCATTCTCCTTAATTGCGCGGTTATGGATCAAAGTATGATCACTTTTCCCGTTTTTGAAAGTCAATAAAAAAGTGACATTTCAATCAAAAGGTTCTATAAACAACACCATGTATTTGGGACGATTTCAGAGAATAAATATATTGGAAAAGTGTGTTGAGGTGACAGGCACTTTAAGGCATACGTGCTGACCACAGAGATCATGTTTATCTTTTACACAAATTAATGTGGAGATTGCCCCTGAACCATTCCATTGCCAATGTGTTGCATGAGCCAATCCCCCTTTCCTTTGTTGTTACTGATCCCCTTATGTGCACTTAATTGAATTACACGTTGAAAAAAGTAACAGAAGTTAGTTGTTAATTATACACATTATTCCAAAATTTTGGCAATTTTAGTATTCTTGCAAATTAGCCCCTGCTACCTTATTTTGAAACTAAAAATTGGAAACACATTTGACCTTGAACGAGGCATTAAGGGCTAATTTTCAAGAAAGCAAAATAATACTAAAATGACTGCCATTTTTTAATAAGGTGTGTAAAATTCCAACTTTTTGCAGTTGCGTTGTATGAATATTGTTATCTTTGAATACTATGTACAATAATGTGAAAGAAGACATGTAATGTAAAGAAATCTAGTCAATGCTCTTTTATTTGCTAAAACGGGTTTTTGTTTCTCGCGCCGCAAACAACTCTGTGGAAGACACAGGGGGTGCCTGTGCAATGGTAGGTGCGATCCTAGCAGGGGTCATTCTCTGACAAGCTCACATGATGCGTAACTGTGTTAGTATCCACAAGCCTTCTATGGAGAATTCTGGCCATTAGCATTGGAATATATCCGAAACTCTTTTCCTCTTTCACATCTTAGCATTCCATGCTTTGGTTCGTTGGTTGTACTTTCTTGTTACAAGTTGCTTATCCCTGCTTTTACTTCTGGCTTGCCCTCGTTTGACATGGAAGTTCCAGTCGATAGCAGCAAGTTGTTTGCGTGCCTTATATGCTCTGAACCTAAAAGAATGAACATTCAAGTAAATGGTTACAATCCTGTATGAATATGTTCTTTAAGTGTCATGTATGCCCTTAAAGGGCCTAGGTCACGCTATTTTAGGTAATTCTGTTTAATTTTGTTAATTATGAGCTCTAAACGTCAAATTGGCAGAGCAAGAGTCTTTCATTTGCAAAACCACGGCCACATAACAGCTGAAAACGATTTTCCAGCTTTGTAAATGATATTTTGATATAGACTGATATAAATTTGAAAAAAGGTGGGCTGACGTTTTTCAAATTTACCCAAATTGAATTCATTTCAATCCTCTCCAGTTTTGTCCATCCATGTCCCTTCTTGGCTTCCCTGTGTTTTGTTAGAGTTCTCCTATAGTTTTGAACAGTTATTTTGATATTTTAGTTAATTCTATGACCATTCGATCAGTGCTGAAATTGCCTAAAATTGCGTGACCTAGCCCCTTTAAGCATTGTCTTCGATATTCTAAAGTATCCATAATTCATTTATTGTGTAACTTTGAATTTACCTGTCCTAAATGAGGAAAGTTGGGGGTTGGCCAAGGTTTAAAAAGGAATTTTACTTACGAGTAGGCACATCTCTTTGGTGTGTAGACCAACGAAAGGCTATTAGCGCATTCCAACCCACCAGTATGTCTGCAACGATATAAAACACATTGATAAAAAATAATGTCAACCCCAAAACACCTCCATGCATTGCCATCTATATGTACTAAACTTCACTATGCTGTAATGATATCTTGTACAGTAAAGGTGGACCAAAAAAAAAATGAAGACCATGTGAAACCTGAGAAAGGTGGCTCCTATTTTTGGGGAAAGATGAGATCACAACTGCGTATGTACTAGTACAGAAAAGTACTTTGATATATACCTGGCCCTAGTTGTTTGAAGGTTGGGCATCTCTATCCACTGGTTAAAGCACTATCCAGTGGATAGTGCAGTATCCAATGAATGGTGATTTATGCAGCGGATAGCCTTTACAATCATCTTTTAATAACAGGGGCCTGTTGGTCAGTGGCCATCTTATAACCCTTCTGCCACCCCTCCCCCCAACAAAGAAATAGAAGGCATACCTGAACCGTACGTAATACTTAAAGCTTTCAAGAAGGCCTGGATCGAGTATAATTTCTTGTAAGGCTTCGAAGTCCTTTTCTCTCCTATCAAACCATGGAAGGGTGTGTGTATCGTTTAGTTCCTCATGATCGCACTTGCCTCCAGTCCACTCATGAACATTGCAAACATGGTGAAGGATGCCAACCCATTTAGTCTAAAAAAAAAATGTAAAACAAACATTTTATGAAACTGATGCATTATGTTGCTACATTCAAACCCTATATTTTAAGGAATACTTATACACATTGCTAAAGTTGTTCCTGGTACTGCACAAGAAGGTTGATATTTACCTTGAGAACATCCAATGCTTCTTCGTCTGTGGAACATCCTTCTCTGGAAACACTGCAGATATACCAGAAGTGGTTGATGATGTGGTCAGTCCACTTGGCAATCTTCTGGTTTGCCCTCAAATTGCTTACCTATGCATTTAAAAAAAAAAAAAAAAAAACATGTTTGACAAATCAATAATAATTGTGCTGTTACACAACTATTGTGTATCCAGATGGCTCAACAGGTGTTGAAGAAGGCAGTCGGTTTGAGGAGAAAAACTGATTGTATAAATCAGTTAGTGTATTTAACAAAGCTGACTTTGTCAGTGTTGACGATAGTTGAAAGCCCTGTTAAGTCTTTTTTTAAGGAAAAAGCAATTTTAAGTTTACTGTGATACTACCTTTAGAATGCACTTTCTGATACTTTTGGCTTTGTGCCATATGTCGAGGGAGTGAAAAACATCTTCAAAGCTGTCAGCTGAAAGGACAATGCATTTAATGAGTAAATGAAGGAAGGGGGGAAGGGTAAAATTCTTAAAAGTAACGTTTACGTTAGATATAATGTAAATTATATTCTGTTCAGTTATCATTTCATCTTCTTTTTACTTGAGAGATTTGTTGATTTATGCTTCTTATGTTTTTAGGACTCACCAAGAAATTTTTTGATTGTGGTAGATGCATCTGTGCTAATTTCTACTACATTTAGGACTTGTTTCAACCTGGTCAGGGCTTGCTCAAGGGCTTTCTTTTCCATAGCATTGCTCTTCATGTCCACGTGCCTTTTGTCCACCACTTCTACTTCCAAGATATATTCTGTAACCAATTCCATAAGGAAGTAGCACAGATTCTTAGCAGAAAAACCTGGTGAATCGCACTGTCCGTCCCCACAGAGTACTACCTTCTCACCTCTAAACTGTTTAATTAGCTCCCCTCTCATCCACTCCCACCAATTATCAACTGCTGGGATGCAGTAGAGCCTTTGCATCCGGTGAAAAGTTGTATTTGAGATGAATGATAGGCCCAGGAAATCAGCAAATCTTGCAACCTTTGCATGATTGTTCCCTGAAAGTAGCACAGCAGCTGCAGTTTGCAGATTGTTGGCCCACAAACCATTTATTTCTCTTGATGAGGAAAACCTCCCTTTATGGCCAGATGAACACTGCCAACGTACTATTACACATGTTCCAATAATGGAGTAGTCCATCGTTCTTGTCAACAAACAACCTGGACTTGGACACTTTCCCATAAACTGTTCTAGCAAAAGGTCAAGAGAGCAAATAACTTTTTTTGACCGGATAGTTTCAAGTTCTTCTTTGTAAATATTCTGTTCATATAATCTTGAAAATCGAACATAGGGACCAAACTCAACACTTGCAGTCTCCACTGCAGGAGAGTTTTCAACCGCTGGACCAGAGGCAGCCAATTTTTGAGGTGAGCTTCTGTCTGAAGCACATTTATCATCTACAGTATCTTCAACATCACTGACATGGTCCAGAATGGCACTTTCAATACTGTAACACAAGAAGACAGATTGTCAACAGTGGTGAACAACAATGCACCTATGTTCCATTGGTGTGACTTTGATAAATTATTAGTATATGTATGTAGCTGCAGAAGTTTTTTCCTATTCATGTCGCAACAGGTAACTAGAAAAATGCTCAAAAAACAAAGGTGAAATCAATTTTCCTTCCCACCTTATGCTAGAAGGCAAAAATTAAGAGCCTCAATTGCTGTACTTGTGCAAGTGGTGTAGTATTAATTATTATCAGACTGAGTACATATGGTACCTTGAATCACTATCACTTTCTCCTGAATCGTCACTACTTTCCTTATTCATTTCCATGAGTGCACTTTCCACAGTGATCCTAGAGATTTGAAGCATACATTTGTATGTAATTATTTAACTAGGACTTTCACTCATGTTCAAGTCAAAGAAACCTTTTCCTACTAAAACAGATGAAGATTATTCATGAACAATACTAAGATACAGGATATCTTATGGAGGACAGGAATTAATTCAAGTTGACATAAAATTCAACAGACCAACAGTTAAAAGGAGACACAAGATCCCATGGAAGACAGAGAAAATCAACTTCAAGTTAAAACAGGCAGCATCTGGACAATAATCTAATTCTTAGACATCTGTTCTGCAAAGGCCACCATTGTCTATATTTGTACAACATAGTTAAGACTAAAATGTCTGTGTGTTTCATTTTAGTTCCATGACTTGATTTAACACAAAACATTTTCATACGTTTCAGTAGACATAATGTTCACCTGAGTGTAAGTATAGAACATTTGAAGTAAATAAAATAATAGCCAACCATTTACATGTATATGGATCAAGTATTGTAAAGATAGAGAATAATTAGGTAAACTCACTAACAAAATAATGGTCTGAATTTTGTACCTTGAAGTAGTACAGGAATAATCCTCATCTTCACTTGAGTCACTCCATAGTGCAAAACTCTCCTCATCACTCTCAGCATCACGACTTATTATCACAGAGTCATTTACTATGTGATATGACGACTCTCCAGCATGAGTGACATTTGATGAAACAGTGACATTTTCTATCTCAACATCTGAAGATTCCAGTGACATAGGAGAGGCTCTATCATTCCAAGATAAAAAGAATAAGATATTGAACAATTTTAGTATAATATCATCCAAAGAGACTGAAAGAAATTAATGGATGGGTTATGATGTCGAATAATCTCCTATATATTCCAAATTATTCTCTTCCTTCAGCAAATAAAATTTTAATAATAGCAGATTACATAGAGTAAGGCAGTTGTAGCATGTTTCTTCTTTGAGTTCACTTTAGTTTAGTTCTGACTATCTCTTTTGAGGAATAAAGGTGCAGTCAAGCAGAAATGCATGTCAGGGGTTGAGAAGTCAAATTTCCAAGGACTTAAAGATAGCTCAGAAGATAACCATGTACAAATCAACATTCAAGCCATAACAAATATTTACCTTGATTTCCGAAAAGCTAAATTTCCAGTTGGAAAATCAAAGCAAGGAGCATTATGTCGATGTTGAATTGGTGTTGAAGTAATGGGCACTGAAACAACACGAAAAGATTAAATGTTAATAATATGTTTTGCCTAAGGATATCTATGGGCTGTACATAAACTAAAGTCTGAGAAAAAATGAATATCATTAAGAGCAAACGAAGTACTTTATAACGAACAATTTACAACTCTAACCGGCTCGAGCCTTTTTGGCGTTGTCTTCATCTTGTCTATCTCCACTTCTTTTTGACCCTCCTGAAAAGACGTCTTTCAGCCTTCAAAATAAAGAAAAGACATATGTATAAAGCTTAAGTTAATATTAGAACTGTTAAGTACCGTACAACTTTTTCAGGAGAAAATACAATAGATGAAACATCCTCACCTTTCTCTTCGCCGAAGCTCCAACGACAGCAAATGAGCAGCGAATGACGAATCTGTGTTGAAGCTGCTGTTGCTTTTCAACGTGTTCCACGTTGAATGAATGTCTTTGGACAATCTTATTCGCTTGAATTGAGAATCCCACGTTTTCCTCCGAAGGAGAAGCTTGTCTGGGGAGAGAATTAGACGGCCTGAGTTGGCCCTTCGTCCTCCCCGACTGCCACCACTAGTGTATGACATCGCAATTAAAACCGAAAATACCACCGATCGGTGAAAATAGCTACGTTAAAATAAAGTTTAATAAATTTACTTGAAATTACAAAAAAGATCAGATAAGTTCGACGTCGCGATTGCTCAGGATTAAACAGATTGAGTTCGAGTCGACGGTAATGGCGGACAGTTTGAAAAAAGGTGTCCCGCTGTTTTTCAAAGATGTTGCTTCCCAGTGTGCATGCGCAAATCATGACCTAGCCCCTTTAAGGGTAAAGACAAACATACCAAGAAGCTTGTGGTGTTCCAGCCCTCATGGTTGGAAAAGTATACATGGATAGTCCTTCACAAATGGGAGGTTTTTGCAAATATTGTGTGATGCATAATAATCCATCAGATCCTCGAGCACAAAAAAGGCCTCTAGTAACAGCTCCATTCCAAAAGCTAGAGAAAGCCACTGGGAAAGATGGGGTACTTGAGCGTCATCAGAAAATGCAATGTCACCAGTTGGCACTCAAAGCCGGCATTGCCATAATCTAAAGTGTTCAAAAACCAAAGGAAACCTTACCATACAGGATTTCCACGCAAAACCAAGAGATGTTAAAAAAAAACATGAACGCACTCAGAGCAATCACTAGTACCATAATATTGTGTGGAAAACAGAACATCCCTCTTAGAGGCCATCGAGATGACAGCGCAAGCAAGGCATCCAACAAAGGCAACTTTCATGCCATTCTTATGCTATTGGGCAACTCTGATAAAAATCTTAAAGAACACTTACTTACTGGTAGGAGAAATGCTACAAGCACCTCAAAAACTGTACAAGAGGAAGTCATTCGCATCACCGGAGAGTATATTCGGGCGAAAGTTACACAGCCGATTCAGAAGGAAGATGCTTTTTTCTCAATCATTGGCGATGAGGTAACAGATAAATACGCAGACCAAGAAATATGAAGTGTTTGCCTTAGGTTTTTAGATCTAAACAACAACGTTTCATCTAAAATCAAAGAAGTATTTTTTGACTTTGTCAACCTTGACAAAACAACTGGTGAGAGCATAGCAAACGCTATTTTGTCAAGTATGGCTGAGAAAAACATCGATGTGGCATTAGCAAGAGGACAGGCCTATGATGGTGCCAGTGCCACGTCCTCAGAAGCATGTGGTGTGCAAGGAAGAATAAGGAGAAGAGCACCAATGACACTGTACACTCATTGCAACAGTCACCTTTTGAATGTCACTGTTACAGCCGCATGCAGGTTAACTTCAGTCAGAAACATGATTGGAACCTTAAATGAAACTTTCCTTTTCTTTCATTCTTCACCTAAAAGACAGCAATTTCTAGAACAAGTTTTAGAGAAGTGTGGTTCTACTTCCAGAAAGGAGAAGTTAAAAGGCTTATACAAAACCCCATGGGCGGAAAGGCACGAACTTTACGAGTACGTTTGCATAAGCTTGGAAGCGATAGTTGATCATGAGTTGCATCCTCATGTTTATTCCTCCTTATTGTTCACGTGGGATAGGGAGACTAAAACCAAGGCACAAGGTCTTCTGGCAAATTTCAAGACATTTGGATTCCTTTTCACCTTTTTGATCACAAAGAATAGCCTTGGCACACTCAAACCTATTGCAGCTACGCTTCAGAAGAAAGACCAAGATGTCTTCCAAGCGTATTCTATGATTGACAATACTATTACAGTAGTTGCCAGGGTGAGGTCAAACAGAGAAGAGGAATGTCATGAATGGTTTGAAGACGCATCTAGACTGGCTGACAAGATTGGCGCTACAGTTTCAGTGCCAAGAATCACTGGGAGGCATAAAGATAGGAACAATGCACCTAGCGAAAACTCGGAATCGCATTATCGTGGTAACGTTGCCATACCTTTTATAGATCATTTATTGGAAGAAATGAGTTCAAGATTCAATGAAGACAACTGGGCTGGGCCGGAAATTTTTTCCTTGGTTCCATCTGCATGACAGTCTTCGTAGTTTAGCAGAAAAGCTTTAATTTTGGCAACAGGACTTACCTACACCGTCCTCTCTCTACATTGACCATTCTTCTGCATGAATTGCAGAAGAATGGTCTACAGATTCCTGTAAAAATTTATGGGCAAATGATTGTGAGCGACGCGAGAGCTTTTCAAATTGCGTTAAAAATGCAAATATTTGTCCCTCCGCCGTCAAATTTCAATTTACAGGTTACACATATATTTTAGCACGCACCACATGCCTTGACCTATATTAAGTTGAAATAGACACAGAGATAATAATTTTGAAATGTTCTAACCTTATTTGCTCTAAGAGGCAGGTCCAAAAGCCGATTTAACGTGTTTCGCTCACCATTTGTCGCATTTAAAGCAGTATAGTTTCCTTCTGTTTACACAATGTCCGATCTACATCACTAATTTTCATCGTATTTAATGGTCGAATACCATCTTTGATCTTGTTTCGGCGCTTATGATCACCACTGCATCTAACTCAACAACGCTGCTAAGTCATTTGTGGATAGTTGCTTACTTTGCACTACACCAAAATACTATCACATTTGAACGATTGCTGTTTGACCTTGAATCCTTTGCAGTGCTTCGTTATTTGTTCGTCACGCAATGCTGTCATCCCATTTTTGGGGGTAGGGGTAGGGCAATTTCTATCCTGATACGAAACCACTTGGAGCACACAATCTTGTTGATTAGGAAGAGAGTAAAGTAAGGGAATGAAAAGAATGACTAGTTTAACTTTGTCTCCTGAATTGCCATCTGTTGTCATCTCTTAAGCAACCCGCTACCTACATTAAGTAACACTCTAGGGCTAAACTCGTTCCTAGGTCTTTTCAAAATTTCTTTGATTACTTTTTCTCAAACAGTTTGAACGAAATCCGAAAATTCACCCGGAGTCTCTAAATTTCGCAGCTTCCACAAAACCAAACAATGCAAATACAAAACGAAGGCGTTTTTTTTATTTATTTTTTTTTTACAACTTGGCAGAATTTGTTTTCAAATACTTTTGTGGACAGTCGGAGCTTTTGCAAACTTTTTGTTTTCTCAAATAGGCCACGTTCGATATATCAATATTCTTACATGCTCCAAGGCTTTCGGGTCAAAATTGTAACTTTTTAAAGTTTCTTTTGTGTCTCAATTCCCGAAAGAGACTTGGACACAAACAAAACAACACCAGAAAGAGACGTTTGTCCCGAAAGCCTCGGAGCCATGTCAGAATATTGATATATCGAACGTGGCATATTGCTTTTCGCAACATGATCATACCGTTACCCCGGTACCATATGCATCATCTTGTGCGCGCTTGTGCTCCCCTCCCGCTCCCATACGTGCTTTTTTGGCACAACAAATCTTTACAAACCCCTACCCCGGTTCGCAGTTTTTCTCCCGCGTCCGAAGCCACCCGATCTCCGCACGGAAACAAAATTTCGCAAAATTACTACCTCAAGCGTTTTGTGAGATTCTGCCATACCAATAAAGAACTGATGAAGGACAGCCATAAGAAAGAAAAAGGAGATATTGGACTAGACCAGGAAGAACTAGCGCGTGGTGGGACTACTTTGTGAATGAAGTGGTATTACCTGATCATTTATTTCATATATGCACAATTCCACATCCAACTCGATCTTATCGCTTTCGAACCTATTAGTTTGGACAAATGAAGCCAATGGGAAAATTAAACGCTAGTTTGGGCGAAAATAATTTGCTTCGTTTTCTTCGAGATCAAAACTTATTAGTATGGTCGGGACCTGAGTTACAGCTCTTTCTGGGGTCTTCGAGGCAAGTCCCTCACGTATTTAAAAACACAAAGGAGATTCTCTATTCCTGCGGTGATGATCGGGGCTCTTCAAGGAAAACTTGCCCCTGCATAGTGGATGAGGTCTGTTGGCCTCAGCTCTCTATGTTGAAGATTGCGTTTCAAAGTGATTCGTTAAAACTGCAGCTACCAACTAATTTCGTCAGAAGATCTATGTAGGGCTTCTTTCGTTTAACGTTGATTGTTGAGATGTCAAGCTGATAAAAATTACATATGTCTTGGAGGATCTGCACAGAAAACTTTGCGAGTTTAGAGCAAGCTGCGATTTCACAAATGTTATGGGTATCGTACATGATCGGATGCTGCAATGATATTTCTGCCATGACTTCGTTACTCAATTCTTGTATGTTCTGTTCATGAATTTGATCCAGCTCTTCGGCGTGTTCATCTTCTTCGTCCCCAGATTCAGCAGCTTGGACAACTTTCTTTGAAGCAAGGCGTGAGAAGAAACTTGCAACTTGCTGAGAAGTTAAATAACTCGAAGCATCAAATCTAGAAGAGCCATCTGCGTTTCTAACTTTTCTCATTGACTTGGAAACATTGGAGGGATCCGTTTTCTTTCCAGTCTGTTCGCCGATTTTGAATACTTCTGTCAGTTATTGTTTCTGGTTTTCATTCAGTCGGGTTCTTTGAGTACTGGAGGATTTCAAAGCCCAGCCCATTGACAACGATGAACGGGAATCTGGTACCTTAGCTGTACCAGTATCCTCTACAGGATTATCAACAGTGGCAACACCCTGTTCTAGTTTTGATGCAAAGGACATCATTGCCTTATCGAGAAGCGTACACTACTACGCTACTCACTATCTATCACAGAATAGATACTGAGTAGCGTAGCAATTCAGAGAATTACGCGCTAGTAGATTTATACAACAAAAAAACGGATAAACATGCAATAAATTGTTTCACTTATCCTAAGAGTGCTCAATACAAAATATGCAAAGCAAACTGCGAATATGGAAACAAATATTGATAGTTGTTTTTCTTTTTCTTTTTCTTTTTGTTATATTATACACCCCTACCGGTTTACGTACCCACCAAAAAGGAAAGCATTGCGTGACGAGCTAATGATTGTGCTGCGGGCGCCGACATGCCTGACAGCAATGGTCGCAATCAAATGTAATATGTTGGTCTAGCAGGTTTAGTACATACAAAGCAAGCAACTATCTGCAAATCACTGAGCAGTTGTTGACTTAGGTAGATGCAGTGGTGATCATATGCCCCGAAAGATGATCACAGATTATGGTATTTGACCATTGAATACGTGTGCAACGAACGTTGTGTACACAGAAGCAAACTTGACCGCTTAAAATGCGACAAATGGTGAGAGAAACACGTTAAATCAGCCTTTGGACCTGCCTCTTACGGCAAATAAGGTTAGAACATTTCGAAATTATCAGCTGTGTCTCTTTCAATGTAAGATGGGTCCATACATCTGGCGCGTGCTTAAATATATGTGTAATGCCAGTTGACGACAGAAGGTGAAATGTTTGCATTTTTTACGTACTTTGAGAAGCTCTTGCGTCGTTCACAATCATTTGCCCAAAGAAATTTTTACGCCATCCTTCGACAATTGGACCACCAGAAGCTTAGTCCAGTTGAAGGTTTTGCACATGGTGAAAATTAATTGTATTCACGAAGTACTTTTAAGTGAAAGAAATACATGTCTTCGAAATTTAATTATTTTGCACCCAAAATCTACCCAATACACATTTACACATTGCACAAAACTATTTGAGTGTTTTAAAGACTGAAAAATAATTTGTTTTTGCATACGAGGCTTTTGAACTTGTCTAATAAAATGGTGCGTCAAATGACGATTTTAACGGAATTTGGTTATTTGCATTTTTCTTTGAAATAAAAGGATATTTTTCCGAAAAATTTATCCAGTAGTTTTTGTCATAACCTAGCCTATCTACCATAAATATATGAGCGAAATCGAATTTTCGACCCTTGCCGAGTTATGTTTGATAATTATGGGCAGGGACTCAAACAGTTTTTACCAGGGGAAATCCAAGGTGCCATAAATGTGGCGTGGACGATATAGAAAGCCAAATACATCAAAAGGGAGGCCGCAGAAGTCGAACAAGAAGTGGGCCCAGGATGTCCAGAACATTTGGTTAAAAAGTTTGCGGATTCAAAGAAAACTATTGAAAGAAATACTAAGCGCATGGAAGCTGCTCATAATTCTGTCAAGCAATTCCAAGAAAATCTCTCGAGTGCTCGATATCAATTATTCCAAGCAAACAACAAAACAGAGCGTGGCAAAGCGACAGTCCAAATTGATACCCTTGAAAAAGATTTGGAAGGTGCGTTATCTGAATTGAGAAAGTCAGAAGACTCTTTGCGGAAGGTCATTGACAACAAAAGAAAGTTAATCAGTGCTTTGAAGGATATGAGAGATTAACTGAACATAAAATTGATGCTTTTAAATGAGTTTCAAGTAGGTCATTAATTGCTCGTGCTTTGAAGGATATAAGGGGTTAACTGAACATAAAATTGATGTTTTTAAATGAATTTCAAGTAGGTCATTAATCGCTCATGCTTTGAAGGATAAAAGTGGTTGACTGAATACAAAATTGATGCTTTTAAACAAGTTTCAAGCAGGTCATTAATCGCTCGTATTCTATATCTTTGCAAATAAATTGTCATGGTAAATTTTTGTGTTTTTTCTTTGTTACTCTCTTATGCGCCACAAGAACCCTCTGGAAATATTTCCCTATGGTCACCCCCCTCCCCCCTGGAAAATTAGGCAAATTGACCCCCTCCCCCCTGGAAAATCCGATCTCTTCTGTGGGGGGGTATGGATATTTTCTGGAACCACACATTTCCCTTCATTTCTGCTCATTCGCTGATCCTATTTCCTTTCAATTTGCACGGCTTATTTACCAGGAATGTTTCTTTTATGATGCTTTTTGACCATTCAATTTTATAGCATTGATATTTATATCAATCCTACAGCTGTATTTGTTTTTGCATTATTACTGTAATATTAATGCCGTGTGTATCTTTCCCTTTATTTTTGCTTATTTGTCGACAGTATTTTCTTTGATGATGCCTTTTGCCATATCAATTTTATGTCACCGATATTTCTTTTGTTCATATGTGCTTCTGCATGGACACTGTAACAATTCATATTATCCCATGTTAAATTTTCATTTTCCTTCATTTTTTCTCACTTGTCATCAGTATTTTCTTTGATGATGTTTTTTGGCAGTACCATACTATATCTTGATATTTGTTTGTTTCTTTTAGTTTCTGCATTATTACTGTTATAATAATTTTATTATCCTGTGTGATACAATAGTTATGTTCCTTTGTTTTCCCTCATTTGTTGATTTATTTTCTTTCAATTTGCATCGCTTGTTTACCAGTTCCTAGCATAAAAAATATCAGATGATGCATGGCAGATAATTTTTAATTGAACTAAACTTGAACTAAACTTGGACAAAGCGGGGCAAGTTGTGCATTCACTGAGTTATCTGGTTATTTTTAAAAGTACTAATGATTAAATATTTTGTCTACAGTGAAAGCCTATAGGGTTTTTATGGTTTTGGAATCTCTGTAAAGCATACATAAATTTGATTCCGCCACAAAACCACAAAGATTGACGGGATAAAGTTCAAACTCCAAACACCTTAAAAGAAGTTATTCCCTATTACACACACACATAAGACTTCACTCTTCGAAACGATTTCTTTAACAGTTTATAATACACTTCTGAGACCATTCCACTCAACCTCATATTCACAATATTACAAGCATTTTGTCTCTATAAGGCTTATAGGCTTGAGAGTGCTCTTTCTCTTTCTTCACACTCTATCCCAATAACTTTACCGCACTTCTATGACAGTTGTCGGATATCACAAACTTGTCACATAACAAGTCCTTCAACGGTTTCTAAATGAAAGGACAAATGTGGCTAGTATAATGCTTCAAATAACACACAAGTTATTCTCTAAAAGCTGACACATGACAAAACAACATTGTGGGCAAACTCTCACATGCTCCCCGGGCTACGTGAATCTGCTGATCAAATACGAACTTACATTACCCTCCCTGTTAAGTACATGGCGAGTCTTGAGAGTAAGGGAAAACTGAGTTCTTGGGGCAGGGACATAATCAAGTACCCAGGAACAATTTTCGTAGTCCCGTTGTAATGACTACTTAGCTTCAAGATGTCAACTTGAATACTTAGGTAAACAAGGTCTCTTAAAACAGACTCAATAAACACGCTCCTCAGCTGCCTTGAAAAAAACGCATTTGTCTATAGATCACTCCAACTGGGTGGGTGGTCTTGCTACGGGCCAGCAATCCTGGGGAATGAGTAGTCAACTATCAGCACAACATCATCAAAGGTTAAAATGCACCTAACCCCTAAATTTTTTTTTTTTTTGCTTAAAAAAATCTTCATGCTTTGGTGGGTATTTCTTCAAAAAAATTGTTGGATTTGGTCAAATCCTTGAATTTGTATGCCCCGTTGAAGTAAGGAAAATCGCAGTAAAATCGCCACCATTTTGGTTCGCGACCGCGTTTCTAGGATCAAGGGTCTGGCAACTACTGTGACATCACTTCGAGAACCAAACAATCTGTATTTTGTGCCATTTCGCGCAGTTCTCTTGGTTTGCTTGGAAGGTGAGATCGATATTGCTTGCAACTATGCCGCACAGATGTGTTGTTGGAGGTTGCAGTAACATCAGAAGCTTAGAGAATGGAACAGCGCTCCATATGATACCACTTTACGGCTATGAGCGTCCAGAGGTGAAGAAACGAAGACACGTAGGAAGAGATGGATAGATTTTGTGAGACTGAAACATGCTCAATGGGAGCCATCCAAGAGTTCTGTGACATGCTCGAAGCATTTCAAGCCAGATGATTTTGTTCGAAACTACACGTTGTTGAAGGACCAAGAAGCTCTATCGATTCCATATTTAGAGCGAGACAGCTTCTTAACTGAGTTGTCCAGCCTCCAGTCCTCACATGGTTACGTGTTAAGTGATCAACCTGCGTGCACAATACAGCTGAAATGTCATCACAGTTTTTTCCTATTTGCTTGTCACAGCAAACACTACAAGTTCTGGTCAAAGGTTTGAATTTCAGTTTCACTTTGTGTTAACAGTTACTAAAGTCCCAGAGGGAAGAAAAAAAACATTGTCACAGATTGCACATATTACATTACAAAAAAAATGAAAGCAAGGTTTTTTTCTTAAATTTACTTGGACATGACTGGCTTATCTCACTGGAAATAATGAGCAAAATAAACAGCACTACTTACAATGTAGGATTTAGTAAATTACTGACATACAAAACAGAGATGGACATCATGGATGAAATTGTATAAATAAGGGTAGAAGTAGTGGAATGTTCATCTGCTGAATAGAGTGCATTGTACACCTGATAAAAACTGATCCTTATTTTACACATAATAAAGCATTTGAACTTTTGTTAAATTGTTTTCTTACTGTACTTGCATGACAGTTTGCAAGAATGTATCATGTTCATTGTAGAACAAGTAAAATGGCACTGCTAGTTTTCCTCATCGAGGTCAAAGCCTGTGAATTCCTCCTCCTTGCCGACAGGGAATGCTTTTCTAATTGCAGTATAAGCACAGGCTGGCAAGGGAACCCCTTTCTTTCCCAGAAGCCCATACACCACCCTAGAAAACTCTCTATATGCAACACTTCGTAAAAAACTGTAAGAGATCAAAGAGAGAGGTTGACTTTAGCAGGATATTATTAATGCAACCTTCATCATCTGTGGTGGAACTCCTGTTGTGAGTGTCCTGTGGTGGTTTCCCCTAGACTCTCAACAAAGTCAAACGACAGACGATAGGCAGACATTGCTCAAATGAGACTATTTCGAACTTCATAACTTGAAAATTCAGGTGCGATACGTTTTGGTAGACTCGAAAAGGAATAACACCAACCAGTAGTAAATATTGCTCACCTTTCTTCACTTCCCATCTGGCGATACCTTTCCTTCCCTTTGGTTTTGAGCTTGTCCGCTGCTAATCTCAGACTCCACTTCAAAAGACAAACGAGTTGAAATCCTGGGTTTTCAGTGATACAGGTCAGGTTAAAGCTATTTTAGGTATATTCGTTTAAATTTCTTAATTATGAGCTCTCAACGTCAAATTGGCAGAGTCTTTCATTTGCAAAATCACGGCCACATAACAACTGAGAATGATTTTCCAGCTTTGTAAATGACATTTTGATATAGACTGATATAAATTTGAAAAAATGTGGGCCAACGTTTTTCAAGTTTACCCAAATTCAATCCATTTCAATCCTCTCCAGCTTTGTGCATACATGTCCCTTCTTGGCTTCCCTGTGTTTTGTTAGAGTTCTTCTATAGTTTTGATATTTTAGTTAATTCTATGACCTTTCGATCAGTGCTGAAATTGCCTAAAATTGCGTGACCTAGCCGCTTTAACATCAGGGCCAAGATCTTGTAGGACAAGATTACTCTTAATTGATTCTCCACAGCCTTCCAGTCCACAACAGCAATAACATTCACTGATGTTTTGTAACAAAGCGATGTTGCAATTTCCACACTTGCACCTAAAGTTCAGCAAAGTTATGTTAGCAGAAAAGTAATCGAAGAAATACATACACAATAGCGCCAGAAGCAAGCGTGCCAACACATGTAATGCATAACTAAGGCTCGTGCAACAATGTACATAACGGAAAAACCCACGAATCTCACTACTCTTTCAGTTCTACATTGCCCTGTAACCGGCCCTTAGGGCTTTGTTCGCCTATCCATTCTGCAACAGCCAGTGGCTGGTCACTATAAGCAGCATCTTACATTGCTTGAATCACTCGAGGTTTCCGGTGATTGTGGTGAGACGTGGAATGAATGCCCTTCGTCTTCAAGCTCTTCTCTAACTCTGATGATTCGGAAAACATCGTAATTTTCACTTGAATTCTGAAGCTACAAAGACCAAATAGAATGAATTTTCATGCTACAAAGGCTTTCGAAGATCTACCACTGGCTGAGAATTGCTTGAGCGTCTTCTTGAAGTGACGTCACAACCCTACTCTGCCCAGATCCCCATTTAAGTGGTCGTAGTCCATTCGGAACTCGACTTCAACGGGCATTAAAAAATGAGGATTACACCAAATCAAACAATTTTTACAAAGAAATACTCACCAAAACATGAAGATTTTTTGAGGCGAAAAAAATTTAGGGGTTACGTGCACTTTAAGTTCCAATGAAGGACATTCCACTTCTGTCCTTGTTGCAACAAGAGGACATTCTCTGAAGAACAACGTCTCCAGAATTGATTTGACAAGTACTGCACCTGCCTCCATCCTTTTCAAGAAAATGTATCCTCCTTCCTGAAGATTCCTGGCAGTAAAGTTGGACCTGATTGAAGTAGAAGCAAGTGGTTAGTGATTAAAGTTTTCAGGTCCCTGTGGTCTTCAGACACCTTTGTGATAGGTTTTCCATTCAATATTGATTGATTCTGCCTCACACATCAGGGTAATCAAGGCTTCATCAGTGAGCATTTGTTCCTTTAGGAGAGCATTCAAGATCTTGAGAGTGGACCTGATATGGTGGGATCCAGATGTAGGTTGAATACCCAGTGAACTGGTTGACAGTCCCATTTCTGAAATGCTGGCACAGATTTCCTTATCTCCACTAACAAAATTGGTACCATTGTCAGTTCTCACTGATGCTGGTTTGTCTCTCCGCATAACAAAATGGCAATATGCTTTCAAACACAAGTGGGCATCAAGAGAATTAGTTATCTCAATATGAACCCCTGAGATGGCTAGACAAGTAAAGATACAACCATATCCTTTGACATGACTTGTGCCTTGTTTAACTTGGAATGGACCAAAGATATTGATTCCAACGTGGCTAAATGGGGAGCAGCCAGGGTGACTCTTTCCTCCGGAAGGTCTGCATTATTACCGTAAATGTCCATGTATAAGCCGCACTTTTTTTCACAGAATTGAAGGCAAAAATCAAGGGTGCGGCTTATCCATGGATACATCTGTGTTTCGAGTTTTAAAAAAACTAATTAATATTCATACAACTTCTTAAGATCTCAGTAAAGAAACATAAAAGAAACTGAGAGCACGTTGCTGTTGTTCATTGACTTTTTAATGAGTGGTGGCCCCTAAAGGAGCCGTTTGTGTCTTCGAGTGTTTATCCGTGAATCTTGCTCTCCAAGAGTTCTTTCAAGTGATTAATTTTCGCTTTACTCGAACAAGTAAACACCAACCTACAAGGAATCTCCATTCCTCCGCACAGCTGTTTGCAGTGACGTCTTCGGCCAGTCACTTCCACGCATATCTTTCTGCCATGTGCGATAAAATACCACAAAATTCGAGAGTACTCACAAGGTAAATGGCAGACTGCTTCGTTGTCTTCGTTTGTCGACTGCATTATCAAGCTCCTGTTCTGCATGAATTGTTTCGCCTATTGCAGGTACATCTTTATAGACGTGGTCATGATACCCAGGCCCTGGCCCAGACTCCTCCCTACATTTAAAGCTTGGCTACTAAGCACTCGTTTGTTTTGTTTCAATATCGAAGGACTTTCAACTTTATGGTGAAACCTTGATTGTTTGTCCTCGTTGTTTTATAGCAAAAGAACGTTACTGGAACTTCAAACTCTATTGTGTTACATTTTTTCCCAAAATCTGCGCTTTTAAATTCGAGGTGCGGCTTATCTACGGATGCGGCTTATACATGGACGTTTACAGTACATATTATTTGCACATATCATTATTATATATATTATTTTTTGTTCTATATATCTTAACTCTACACCGCCTACACTAGCTGTGCTATTTGCGGTGTACAGTCATATTATATAGTATTGTGCAAAAGTAATGCAAACGTATCTCGCCGAAATTCACGCCTTTTCCTGGCTTTTCGACGAAAAAATATAGAATTTTCGATAGAAGCGAATTTTCAATGAAAAGTCATGATAATTCGCAAGGCCTATTGTTTCCAACTACGCAAATTTTCGAACGAAAATTCACTTCGAATTTCATGCGAAAAATCGCTCTGTTCGATAAGACTTTGAAAAATTGAGCAAAATTTCGCTCTTTATTTGCTCTTCTCGACCATTCCAACATCCCCACTAAAGTGGATGCTTACAGTCGATATGAAAGAAGAAAATGCTTGAAACAAGCTTATTACTTGTAAACCCGGCAAGGATTCAGTATACAAGGTAAGGCATCCGAAGACTGTTTTGTACGACTGACCTCTGGAATGGATTGAGACATGCACTGCTCTGGCTAAAACCACGCAAAATACATTTGAGAGCTTTTGAGTTTTGATTCCAAAGCGAAATGTAGTGTGTCATAAAATAAAACTTTTGTCTGCAAACGCTGTCTCACTTCTGTGTTGTTTGTTTTGGAAAAGTGGGCTTCTGTAAACATTTTCTTGTAGTCTTGTAGTTCGCGCCCAGTTTTGCTGATCGATAAGCCAACTACAAATAGTTGTGAGGCAATCACAGTTTTTGTTGTGTGAGGCAATCTTTTTCTTCCCGTTGGAAATAGCCGATTAAACTGTTGGATCATTGAATCTATTTTCAATAAGACTTTAGTTTATTTATGCATACGTACGCTTGTTCAACGATGTTTTTGATGGCGGCCGCCGATTCATGTCACAAAAATTCGCTGCTTCGAATTTTATTATCTCGAATTTTCGTTTGGTTACCTCGAAAATTCGCTGCTTCGAATCTCGCTATCTCGAATCTTCCAGAAAGATCATGAATTTTTCACTTTAAACCCTAGGAAACATCGTTCGAAAATTCGATGACTTTTCATGGAAAATTCGCGAGTACTAAGGACGAATTTCGACGAACTTCGTTTGCATTACTTTTGCACAATACTGTATTAATATTTATATTTCTATATGTGTGTGAATTATACTTTCATAAACTTTCCAGAGGTTGCCTTTGCTTACAGTCAAACTGTGGAATTCCCATGTATTACCCAATACTTGTGTTACGGAAAATTGTTGCGTGTCTTGTGCTACCGTCTAGAAGCTTTGTGCATATTTAATTAGTATTGTATCACAATGACTAAGCAGTTTTCCGAGTCTACGTGTGATGCTGTAAATAGTTCAGTGATGTAATGTTACTACAATTAGGAGAGACGGAAAGTTCTAGAAGATGATGTTGTTAAGTATATAAGGGAGAGAATGTTTTGAGTGAGTAGTGTTCATTGAAGTGTGACTGAGGTCACATGTAAATTTGGCAGAGGCCGTTTTATCTGTGTGACGGAGGTGGAAGTGAAATTTTACAAGCGTAGCGTGTGGCTTGTTGTGGAGTTTTCTGCGGTATTTTCTACGTTCATTTGGAATAAATAACCTTGTTGCTGTTCCGACAATCCTGCATTCTGTTTGGACTGCAAACTATCTGCCACTCACACACAACAAACTCGTAACAAGTTGTCTCGGAGAAGCAACAGGACATATTCCCTTCTGGATGGTCAGAAATCAAATGGTAGTGTTGAACTATCAGGTCTGTCACATGGTCACTTGGGTAAAATAATTTGATGCTTGGCATCTTCAGGCAGAGAAGGCCAGTGCAACCTTCATCCAACTGTAATGATATTATCAACTACAAACGGATCTAAGAAGGAGATACTAATGTCCCTATTACAATGCAACACGCCTTACTGTGACCGCTCAACAAACTTTCACATTTGACCATTTTGTGTAAATATGTCAACAACCCATGCATCGGTATTGAACTTACAACTGTGGGAACTTTGCAAGGAGGTGTGACTGTCAATAAAATTCACAAACCCCGATTGGCAGACAATTTTTGAAAAAAAAAAGTTTGTTAGGTGGCCACGGTAAGGCACGTCGCACTGTAACACTGCTCGACCTCTGTCACAGGCTTGATTTGCCATTCAAACCCTTATTCAACTTTTTCAGGCTTTCAATCTCTGGCACATACTTTTCCTCTGAACGTACCAGATTATTTCCAGATTGTGGCTTGCAAAGGTTGTTCTTGAATCCAGGCAACAAATTTTTTCAGGCTATGCCACAGGGTAAATCTTTCAATCACTTCATCAAAACGAACAGCAGCATCACTTAAACGCCCTGCACTAACCAAACTTGTACTCTAGACTTCTGGGTTATCAACTGAAGGTTGCTCAGCCATCCCCTGTTTTGGCCAGCTCCCACAAGAAAGGTCGTCTTATTTTCCACTGGGTGCTCGAAAGAAAAGCTTCTACGTTAAGGCCCCTGGAGGCATCTAACCCTAAGCCAGGGAATACTAATATACTTTAGGGGCATAAGCATTGACTTGGCCAGGATAAATGCACAGTGAATTCGGCCTCCTTGACCCACTTGGCGGAGATAGGTGACTGCACCATAACCTGTCTGCAAGACATCACTGAAGTGATGCAGATGGCAACTATTCCCAAACCCAACTGGCTTAATACAGCGGTCAATGGAGAATTCCCGCAACCAGGGGAGTTCATAGAGCAAACCCTTCCATCTGTTGAGGCTTTCTTCTGGTACAACTTCGTCGAAGAACAAAGCTCCTCAGTACAGGTCTTGCCGGACAGTTTTAGCAGGTAACACAAACGGACTAACAAATCCAAATGGGTCAAAAACCAAGCTCACTATTGACAGCATTTCTCGGAGTGTGTGGGGTTTGTCTTTAATGTTTACTTTAAAGCAGAATGTGTCTGATTCTAGATTCAATCTGATCCCCAAGGCACATTCAACAGGCATTTCTTTGAGATCGAGATCTTTCACAGACCTCGCGGACTGACTCGGGGATAGTTGCAGGCACCTTCAGAGAGTTACACCACCCTCTTTCCCACCCAGAGAAACCTGACAAAACACGAGTTGTTTTCAACTGTGCAACCAAATGCAAGTTATATGCGCTGACATGTTTGGGCTGCTTTCTTTGAGCTCCATTAACTTAGGTAATTTTTGGGAGCCCTTTTTAATTCGTTTTGAACTCGGTTTAATCCAGGAAGTTTCTTAATTATTTTATTAATCATTTTATTGCCTGATATGGCGTTCTACACACGGTCGGTGCTCTTAAACATTAGAGACATTCTACACTCACATGGCAAGCAGCCGCCATTACCAGCGAATGTTTGGAATACGCTCAAGTCTTTTAGCATTGCAAAACAACAGAGAGGTTGTCGAGCTGGTGTTCGACACAAGAAATTTATGTTCCACATAGCTTGTAAAGAATTTCGTAAAGGCTTTCTTAACGAGAATACCACAACAACCACGAATGAAATAACTACAGTGATTCGACCAAGAATTAGAGGCATGGCTGATTGCACACCTCAAAGCAGAACTCTAACTCCATTGACTCGTTGTATGGAACATTCTCAGCGAATCACTCCTAAATGTATGGCAGTTAATTCTTGTTCGCTGGTTCAACCTGGAGCCATTCAATCACTCCAAGGAGATTTATCTATGTTTTATCTCAGAGACATGGCTGCACGAGCGCTTTGATGCGAATCTCATTTGTCCAAACGGTTTCAGTTTACTAATGAAGAACAGAATTAACAGAATTGGTGGAGTTGCTATTGCCTGTAGAAACGACTGGAAGATTAAACGTATTGATATTCCATCTAATGACAATAATTTTGAATGTTTGTGGTCGACTTCTACTCAAGCGATTTACGCCGGTGTTGTTTACTATCCACCCGACCTGGTCTATAATCCTGATGAACTTATCAAACATTTATCCAATGGACTCGAAATCTTACTGACTAACAACCCTGGTTGCCGAGTTATCTTGGCTGGCGATATAAATCAACTTAAACTAAACACTTTGATGCATCAATTCTCATTATCTCAGCTTGTTAAGAAACCTACGAAAGGAAACAACATTGCTAACACACCATTTGAATTAAGTACGGTGAAATGTGTGGATAGTCTGATAAATACAGATCACAAAAGCGTCATAGTCAATCCCAGAACTAGAGCGAAAGCTACAAGGAAATGCGTTGAACTCCGCGATACTCGTGCTCACTGCAAACTGGCCATGTTTGACTTTCTAAAGAATATTGACTGGTTAGGTGAGCTATCTGGTAAAAACATTGACTTTGCTGTATCTCACTCACCAGCTATCGACATATTTTTCCCTGTCAAGAAAATTAAAGTGTCAAGTAATGATCCAATGTTTGTCAGCCCTCTTGTTAAATATCTTTTGAGGAAAAGAATGAACTTTTTTCCCAAGCCAAAAGATCCCGTTCCAAAAGATCAAACGCGCGGGGTAATTTATTCCATTCCTTGCAAAGATTGCGACAAACTCTACATCGGGGAGACCAAACGAAAGTTCAATACTTGGCTCAGAGAACACCAAAAAGAGGTCGAACAAGAACACCCCAAGAAATCTGCACTTGCCGAACATTCTTTACAGTCTGGCCACACTATCTCGTGGGAATCGTCTATAATATTACGTACCAGTCCCGGTTGGCAAACCCGACGCCTCTTAGAGGCATGGGAAATTAACACATGCAAAAGTCCGCTCAACCGCGATGATGGCATGTACCTACCCCAAGAGTACAGGGCCTTGGCGTTATTGGACAAGAACTGATTTTATAAATATTCTGTTTTTTATTAGCATCTACGCGATTTTAAATACACTTGTCACAGAAGTACCCAACGAAGGTTATCCAAATTCATTTATTAGTAGCCTAGATGATAAATGGGCATGTGCAAAGGCATTTTCAGTTAATTTTTAACTCCTGTGGGAAAAAAATATCCACTCTTTAGAGCCAGCTAGCAGTTATTTAATAGCTGCTTTTGCCAGCCAGCATGCGCAATTTTCTGGCTTTTTCCCAGCCAGGAACATTTGTTTACCCTTTTTGCCAGCAATCTCTTTTTTTGTTCTGGTTTCCCAGCCAGGAACATTTGTTCACCCTTTTCTGCCAGGTATGTTAATTTTTCGGCCCCTTTTCCCAGCCAGCAGTTTTTTCCCCCCAAAAAATGGTTTGTTTCCTTAAAGAGACAATTCCGGAAAATTAATTTAAGAAAATGGTATTTTTCTACTCGTTTTATTTTTTTCTAAGACAAAATAGTTTGTTTACTTTATAACTAAAAATGGACGTGTCACTTACCTCGAGATTAAAACTGATGAACTCATCAATAGATCTGAACGCGAACACAGCTAGAACCACTTCAGCACAAACCCTTACTGACTTTTTTTATAGAGCATAATGTCGCTGAGCAGGCTGGATTCTAAACAAAACATTTTAGAACTCATTATCTTTTCAGCTTTTAATTTGTACATTAGTGTAAATGCCATTTATATGATCACTATAAAAGACAATTATCATGGCATTAATGCTTGTAGGCTCAGTGAAGATGATTCCAGTGCCAATAACGCACAGTCTATTCACAAAGCACACAAAGATGATTCAAACGCAGTGTAAGATGATTTTTCTTCCAGAATCTATTGCACGGATAGCACATTTAGATGTTTTCAGTATATGTTGGTGAAGCACAGTCTTTTGAATGAACAGCACAGTTAAATGTTTAAAAAGGCCAGCGAGGCACAGTTTATTGGATAGACGGCCCAGTTAGATGTTTCAAATGCCAACATAGCACAGTCTATTGGATAAACGTCATAGTTAGATGTCTTAGATGCCAGCCAGGCATTGTAAGTAATTTCTGCGGAGATTTTGTTGATTTTTTGTCTGATGAACAGCAAATAAAGATTCAGGAGACGCCTCTTTCAGCGAAAATAAACAGGAAGGAACTTGCCACTCTGTTGCTTCAAAATTCAGTTGTTAGAGCATTGACCAGGGTGGAAGGTGTGATGGAAAGGAAGGAACTTGTCACTCTGTTGCTTCATAGTTCAGTTGTTAGAGCATTGACCAGGGTGGAAGGTGTGATGAAAAGGAAGGAACTTGTCACTCTGTTGCTTTATAGTTCAGTTGTTAGAGCATTGACCAGGGTGTAAGGTGTGATGGAAAGGAAGGAACTTGTCACTCTGTTGCTTCATAGTTCAGTTGTTAGAGCATTGACCAGGGTGGAAGGTGTGATGGAAAGGAAGGAACTTGTCACTCTGTTGCTTCATAGTTCAGTTGTTAGAGCATTGACCAGGGTGTAAGGTGTGATGAAAAGGAATGAACTTGTCACTCTGTTGCTTTATAGTTCAGTTGTTAGAGCAGGGTGGAAGTTGTGGTGGTGGAAGGTGCGGTGGAAAGGAAATAACTTGCCACTCTGTTGCTTTATAGTTCAGTTGCCAGAGCATCGTCTAGGAGTCATTGAATCACATGCCAGGAAGGCAGAGTTGATTTACTATCATGTTTAAACAAAGCTAGACGATAATGATTATAAGGGCGTGGTGATCATAGAGGCGCTCTCTCTCTCTCTGTTTAATCTGTTTAACCGTTTTGTAGCATTGGAGATCACTAAAATGTTCAAAGATGAAAATGTTTGAAGTACATAGTCATATCCATTACCTGCTGATAGCTTTAGTAAATAAAGAATAAATGCTATACCGAGTAATTGCATTGTGACTAAACTTGATAGACAACAAATGCAAGGAAACGATGTTATACAACTTACAACTTACGATTTATACAACTTACCGGATATTTTTACAAATGAGAACATTTCATCTACTACTGTAATCAACAAAGAATTCTTCACCCAAACCGTGCGTGATAACACTAACATAATAGATCGCGATGATAACTGGAATCCATTACTATATAAAGAAGCTTACCATATTAAGCGTTTAACACCATTTCTGAACAATGGCTTAAAAGCCAGTAGAGAACTCCGCCTATTCTCCTGACAGTTTTGTTTCTTTGTTTTTCATTTTCACGTGATTATACTGTTGCACAATCTCGCAGTACAGTCAACTCTCCGCTAACGGACACTCTTGTAAGCGGACAGCCCTACTTACGGACAGCTTTTTAAATCCCCGTTTTTACCTCCCAGTCAAACTTTCTATTTACACATTCCCGTAAACGGACACTCTCTCGTATGCGGACGCGGACACTTTTGAAAATGAAAATTGGATTTTTCTTTTGTTTACGCTCTCTCGTAAGCGGACACACCATGTACGTAATTGACTCTTGGCAATGAAATTTGTCTTTAATTTGCAATAAATCAACAAAAATATGACCTTTAACAGAGCAACAGAACAGCGGGGATTGCTTTTTACAAATTTCAATTTGTCCGCGGCAAAGCAAGCTGTCCGTTCGTTTGACATTAAAAAGAGTCTGACGAAACATTTGTAGTGTCACGTTAATTATGGCCTAGCCTGTTCACGGACGTTTATTTTTTTTCGTAAGATATTGGCGCTCGCCAATATCTTACGAAAAAAATAAACGTCTGTGAAGGGGCTAGTTATGGCCACGTTCATCATGGTCTACTTTACTTCTTGTTTCTGTTTTCAATCACTGATTGTACCAAACACTGTATCCCAGATAATCAAGCTTGGACTTGAGCTACGGTAACGATGTTTCAACATCACCATAAAAAACGTATTTACAAGGAATTTCCATGCCGTACCCAACTCCTCTGTTGACAGGTTTACCCGTTATGATGGCTTTCCCTTTGTTTGTTCTGCGCTTTAAAAACTTGGTGACAAATTCAGCCATCCTCAAAGGAATGTGACCAAGTATCTCATCGAATCCAGACACTGTGTTAGCGTGTTCCTTGGCTGTGGTTTCAAGACTGCAATCTTCTAAATTAGGCCTTACTACAGCAACCGCATTCACATCCTTGATGTTCTTTGGCTCGCGTTTAAGGGCCCTTTCCTCATTTAGTTGTGGATCCCAGCCAGCCGCATCTTTGTATACATGATAACCGCGAATGTAGGACTCAACCATTACGAACGATTCTGTCATCCTGTTTGCCATCGCTTTATACAGCTACAGTCAAGAGATCACAGCAAAATGGGGTCCGTAATGCGAGGTCTTACTTTAGAATACAGTACAGTAAAAGCTCTTTTCACAGCGTGTTTACTGTTGTTGCTTGTCATCGGGTTCTTTTTCAATGAAAGCAAATTTAGTGTTTGTACGTGTGTGGGCAGCTCATTTTAATTTCCTAAAATCTTGACGTCGGTACTTTTAGCCTGTTAAACTGTCGGTCAGAGGTGTGAAAATTTTCCAGAACTCTTACAGAAAGCTAACATCATTTAAAAATACGAGTGCAGTATCAATTCTACCATAAAAATTCGTTTGCTTTATCGTGTTGATTGAAACACAGTATCTCTATCACTGTAGTTTGTAGTCGTGGATACTAACTGTATACAGTACACTGCTTCGTGTCATTTTGACAGATTACAATATAATCCCGTAATTCGCGTGTCAATCAGTGTGATTTTCTGCCATATTCAGTGCATTGGCGAGTTTATACACGTGTAGGTTGCTGTGAATATGTCGTGCTGCAGTAACTGCGCGAATGTTACAAAATATATTTGTTTAACGTGCGAAAGGCCAGTTTGTAATGAGTCAAGTGATTGTTCGGTGTGGGCGGACGAGGAAAATCCAGGTTGGAAGGCAGGTATTGCTGTTGCCTGGTGTTTGCCCTGTTTCGACAAGAGAATTGCTGCTGAAAACCTGATCGGAGATGAAGAATTCAAAGAAGAGGAGCCAGTCAATCGTCCAGAGCAGCAAGTGAATCAAATACAGGGGAGTCGTCAAGTGGAAACAGCAAGCAGCTCGAGTAAGGCGAGAAAGAAAGCAAGACAGGCTACAAACGATGGTCAGAGCCGCAAGTGTTTACCCCTAAGTGAGAAAGTACAAGTGATCCGTGCCTCACAAGATGAAAAGCAAAGCATCAGGCAGCTGGCGAAGAGGTTCGCTTGCGGAAAAACTCAAATAGCAAAGATCATTGCTGATAAAGAGAAAATTATGGATGAATGGATGTCCAATGGCAGCTCCACGATCAAACAAAACAACTTCGAATACTGTGGGATTGGTATGTCAAGGCTAGAGCAGCAAACATCCCAGTGGATGGGCCTTTACTCAAAGAAGAAGCCAGGTTGATTGCCAAACAACTCGGCGTGACAACTTTTAAAGGAACAGAAGGCTGGTTTTCTAAGTGGAAGCAACGGCACAACATTGCGCAATTCAATATCGCTGGCGAGGAAAGGGATGTTAGCAAAGACACGGTAGAAAGTTGGAGTGAACATGTAAAAGAATTGACCAAGGGATATGCAGCTGCCGATATATGGAACGAAGACGAAACTGGGGCATTTTGGAGAGCGCTTCCAAGCAAGTCTCTCTCAGAGAAGGGAAAGCGATGTCGTGGAGGAAAGAACGCCAAGCAAAGGATCACTGTCGCTTTCTTTGTGAGCGCTGACGGAAGAAAGGATAGTGTTGTTCTGATCGGAAGCAGCAAGAAGCCCCGTTGTTTTGCAAACCTTGTAGATATTTCGCGCCCGTGTGGCGCTCAGTATTTCAGCAAGGCAAAGGCATGGATGAAAACTGAGATAATGGAAAATGTGATATCCAAGTTAAACAGCAAGATGAAGCGGGAAAATCGTAACATCATACTCTTTCTCGACAATGCTCCCTGTCATCCTCCCTCCCTAAAAGGCAAGTTTTCCAACATCCGAATTGAGTTCCTGCCGAAAAACACCACGTCACGCACACAGCCTCTTGACGCAGGAATCATCAAAACTTGGAAAACGTACTACAGGCGGAAGCTATTGCGATATGTTGCTGGCCAAATGGATGGAGAGAAAACTGCGAGTGAGATTGTCAAGTCCGTTAATTTGCTGATGGCTGTACGATGGGTGGTCAGCGCCTGGGAAGAGGTTCCAGCTGCAGTCGTCTCCAAATGCTTCAAGAAAGTTGGGATGTATCCTGTTGAAAATCTCAATGCTGAAGAAGATGACGACCCGTTCGAGGGAGAAGAATTGATGGATATTCCTGAATTGCTAAGCCATATTTCCCCAGGACTAGACATGTCAGCGTTCGATGACGAAGCTGAGGCCTTTGAGCCACCAGTGGATACCACACTTCCAAACTGGAGAGATACCGTACGACAAGAAATAATCCCTGCGTCTATCAACGAAGAGCAGGTGTATGAGATAATCGATGATGATGAGGAATATGACCAGCCCCTGCAACTTCCGGAAATTACATCTGCGGAACAGGCGCTGGAACTTGTTGGGAAGCTAGCGGCATTTTCTGACTGACAAGGAAACAAGCCGCTAGTCCAGGCAATTACCAAGGTCAATGATGTCTTAGTAGACATGCGACTGAAGTCTCTATTGGCAAGGAGGCAGTCAACCATAACGGACTATTTCTCCTAACTGTCATAGGACCAAGCAAACCTTCTCTGGTCACGATATACCTTTTGGACGACAGCAATAAGTCCCGTTGAACGTTTTATAAGAAGAGTTATGTTTTTAAGAAGCACGAAAGTTACATATATGGACGGCAGCAATAAGTCCCGTTGAACGGTTTGTTAAATGTAGAAGAAATACTGTATATATATTTTTTTCGAGTTTGAACATTTGACATCAATAAAGAGTTTCGCTTTATATCTTCAGTTGCTATTTTTGTCTACGCAATAAAACAAAATTAACACCCGCTAATTAACTCTCCCGTAAGCGGACATCCACCCTATTTTTCTTTGGTGTCCGCTTACGGGAATAATTCTCGTAAGCGGACAGCTCTACTAACGGACACGTTTTTCAATTCCCGAGGGTGTCCGCTTACGAGAGAGTTGACTGTATTTAAAATTCTGCTACTTGTATCCCGCCTTAGTCTGAAGATGATATAGATTTATATCGAAATATTACAAGCACATAACATCGTTTCCTTGCATTTGTTGTCTATCAAGTTTAGTCACAATGCAATTACTCGGTATAGCATTTATTCTTTACATAGTCATGTGATGAATAGATGAAGAAATCTCTATTGTATGAGAAACAAGGTAACTCGATGTTCGATTAAAATTGTAGATGAAAAGTAACATACTTGGCTGTATTGCTTGTGTTAAATGCCACAGTTAAGTTAATAGATCCAGAACTTCTAAAATTAATTCAGCACGCAGCCGTGGCATGTCTTTGTAGGACCAGGTGAATGCATTTGTTACCCCATTGCAAACATCACGAATCAAACAAATGACAGCCACTCCACAACTGCCAGAACCGGTTGTCATTCTGCATGAGCTGCTCGGCTGGTCTGGCATGGGAACTTTGAATCTTTCTATTTGGCACCATTTGGAAGGATGGAAGTTTTCATTTCTGCTGGTAGTTTGGTAGATTATGTTGAAGGATATCGGTTGCATTATGCTTAAGTTCTTCAGTTACTGGGTAGTGGTAACCATCATCAAAGAACACCTTGCAGTCTCCAACCGAGAAAATGGCTAGTCCCCAGTGGCATTCGTCCTGCATATGAACAGGCTAAAACATGTTGGCAACACTTGCCATGTCATGGCTGGTACATACCTTTTTGACAACCGAGTTGATGATGATGCCGTTGTACAGAAATGAAGGAAGGAGAATGTTCAAACAGGATTGATGTTCGTCGTTTGCCCTGTCGCAGAATTTGTTTCCTAAGAAATTCAAAATTTCGTCTGATAGGTATCTTTCTCCACACAAACGCGAAAGTTCTTGTGATGTGATTCTGTAGTTGTTATAGGATGCAAGATAGCTATTTTCCAGGTTCCACCTGTCCAACAGAGCGTGTGTCACTTCTTTTTCAAAAGGGGTCTTTTTAAATGCTGTCTTGATCCATTTCTTCTCAAAGGAGACCTTAGCGCGTAGGTGCTTCAGACTATGGAATCTTTCCAGAATTCTGATGCCATCCATATTGAAATCACCAAAGGAATTGATTTTCACAGCCAGTTGGGAGGCCACATTTTGGGATGTTGAAACTTCCTCTCTGATGTCGTTAAGTAAAGATTGTGGTGGCAGCTTCTTAACTGTAATGGGGTCCATCATTGCACTTCCACTACTACCTACAGTATATGATGTGATCATGGCATCCACGTTGGGGAAGATAGCCTCAGCGAGTAGTCGTCTTGGATGCCTGAAATTGTCATCCTGACGCAGCACCTCGGACAGAAAACCAAAGTCCAGCGGTATCTCGTCTGAGGGATTGTCTTCCACATTGATCACCGACATTGCATCCTTCTTGGTTTCGGTAACTGTTTTGCCATTTCCATCTTTTGATAGCCCAGATGTCTTCGATGTTGCAGAATTCGTGTCAAGGGCTGGAGGTAGTGTGGAACAGAAAGCTTTCCCTTTGTTTCGTTTCTCTGGTTTCTTTTCACTCTTTGCTGTTCTCTTCTTACGGTTCACAGATTTTGCTGACGGAACGCCTTGCTTCTCTTCGTCCATAGAGGTTTTTCTTTTCTTGCTTGGAAGTTCTTGTGCAGCAAAGGGGTCAATCTTATGCTTTCTTTTCCTTCCAAACTTTGAGAGTGATTCGAAATTGATTGCCCTGTTAAAGTACGAAGCTGGAAGCCACATGTCATCTTCCGACGAATAGCCTTTGAGTCGAACCCTGTATTCACATGCAAGGATTTTATGGCAAAGACGTAGTTCCAACACATCCTCTATTTCATAAAAATCATGGGGAAGTCCATTTTCATCAGTAGAGTCTTCCACTGCTGTCTCGGAAGTGATAGAGTCTGTGCCCAATTCAACTTCTCCTCTACAGACATATCCCACTTCCTTTAGAAGCTTACTTGATGTATTGTGCAGCTTATAGCAACCTGGAGTGTCTTATCCAACTGGAATGAGTTCGGTGGCTCCCATTGCCGCTGAAGAAGACTTCCACTTTGTTAATCCTAGAATTGGATGCACACTGTAAGTGTCGTTGTTTAAGGATAGTTGATATAATGAGAAACGAACTTTCATGGTAGTATCGCCACACAATTTGAGGCTTGCGACGGAAGAGCTATCTTTGGACGACTGAATTGCTTCAACGCAAGCAATGTCAAACACCTTCCTCTCTTTAATTACAGACTTTAAAGCGACGTGCGAATACCTTACTACATCATGCGTCGGATCTAATGGCGATTTACCTGGAAGGTACTTTGCGGCCGAGTGGTGGTAGCCTGTTTGACATGAATGTACGTCATTCTTCTACCAACAACCTTGGAAATTTTCCACTTCTGGTGTTTGTCGCCTTCTACTTCCTCTTCCTCTTCTAACATTTCATTCTCGTCTTCTTTCTGTTCGATCACCTTTTCTTCTTCTTCTTGGTCTTCAAGCTCATCTCTTTTCTCGTTTTCATCATACTCTTCAGGATCAAAATCAAAATCCACATCATCATCAAAATCAGAAAGACTGCTTTTGACATCCACATAAGATTTGTGCAGCATATTATATTCTTCTGGTAAGGCACCTTCCATTAGCTGTATACCAGTGGGATGGTCATATCTGTATGGGATTTCCCAGTAGTCGCTGCTCTTTAGAAGATCCACCGCTGTGCCTGGCATGTATTTCTCAAACATTTGCTGTCCTTCTCTCACGCCGCGATAATGTGCTTGCTTCTGCTCTTATCGGAAATCCCGGAAGTTTGAGGGATACTTGTATGATCCTTCATCCTTTGTCATGTGTTTCGAAAAGGCATATGAACGCTGCCTTCTGTGAGATGACTGCTTCACTTTTGCACCTGCTTGAGCCAGACGCTGCTTAGCATTGATGTTAAATTGCACTCTTGTAATCTTGTCAAGCATATCCGCAAATGTAGGCTGAGAATCAAGAGACTGGATTTCGTTTGTTTTCCCCTGAATTTCACTGATTATTATTATTATTTATTATGATTAAATGCAATTTTATTTACTGGACAAACACTTACACTTCTTACAATACTAAAATTATACTTACATACATTTACATTTACATTTACATTGCACTGCCCATACTTTACACTATTTATACCAGCACTAATTACAATACATATATCCAATCACCTAATTAGATTACAGTCGGCTTACTTACACTTTTAATTAGATTTTACACTGGCTAAAAAAACTTAACGTATATTGCATAAATTAACAACGACAAATTACCCACACAAATTACGTTTTTACAACGCTACTGTTCGTGTATTATTTATCATTATTATTATTTTTTAAATTCGATGATTATACTACTTACGTACATGGATCCACACCAGTTACCGTTCCACCCACGTGGCACTTAATCTTCAAAAGGCAAAAAAAACAAAACAAAAACACATACCTTTTAAAGATTGTAAAGTGAAAGGAAGAGGGGGAACGTGTCAATTATAGGACGAGTCTTTTGCATTCTACAAGTCCAAATAAAGAGTCTTGCGACTAAGAATAAAAAGTAAAAATTTTTGCTAAATATTGGGTGTGCCTTTAAGCCTATGACCAAAGAAGGGGTTAGCTCAAGAGAACGCACAGAAGTTTCGTTTTTGAGCAGCCATAGCCTAAAATTATGCCAGAAGCAGGACGTTACCGTACAGTTCCAGAAAAGATGGATGAGAGTTTCCTCCTCAATTTGGCAGAAATTGCAAAGATCGTTATCCCTTAGTTTTATTTTTTTTAAGAAATCATTAGTGGCAAGTCTCCTGTGTAACAGTTTAAATTGGAAAATGCGAAGTTTTGAGATTTTCGTACATTCAAAGGGCAGCCTGTAAGCAGCCTTCCAGTCAATAGGTTCATTTTTTTCTATCATGCAGTCTACCGACCATTTCGTTTGGCTATTTACGGGCTGCTTTTGTTTCTTTTCTATAAGTTTTCTGTATGCTATCTTATTTGTATTTTTGGCCTTCAAAAACGTATCAAGAAAACTTTCGTAGTTGATGCTTTCCTGAGAGCGTTTTTATTAAAGGTCACAACCAAATGTTTTACACCTGATATCACTCCACAGAAAGAAAGAAAATTTATCTTGATGTTATAACGTTCTTTGAATTCAGAGAAAGATAAAAATCTAGTCTCATTTTCCATCAAATGAACAATATTCTGTATTCCTTGAGAAGACCATGATAAATAGTGGTTGGGGTCCCACTAGCACTTGACAGCGCTGTTACAATGCTGTTTTGACCTCTCAGGTCAACAACAGTGTAACAACGGTGTCACATAACCTGCGGTCCTACTAGGAGTTTTAAACAGCGGTTTGAAATTTATAGCTGTCAACTTGTCAGACATCTCAACTTGCAATTTCGCGGCAAAAGCAATCTCGCAGCAAGATGCCTGATCATCGCGTTCTTGCTGGATTGTTTTTTATCATTACTTTAATACTTGTTACAAGGAGGATCAATCTACATCGTCATATGGTCTTGAGCCAATTTCTACATCGCCGAAGGATGTTTCTGGCACAGTTGTTGAGAGCTCGAAGAGTAAGAAGGATTCGTCACGTCTGGGTTTACCCTCGCCCACAACATTGGCTAGAGGAAATGCTCAATAACAGAGCTCTTAACAGCCTTTGGAAAAGGCATTTTAGAGTTTCTAGAGGAACATTTGATTATATCTGTGGGATAGTTACTCTAGACATCCAACGCCAAAACACACGTTTTCGACAGGCGATTCCTGTACAGAAGCGAGTAGCGATAGCTCTGTGGAGACTAGGGTCAGGAAATTCTTATCAATCTTCTGCAATAACATTCGGCATTGGAAAGTCCTCTGCAATTAAAATATGCCACAGTTTTAGTGAAGCAATAAACCGGAGGAAGAACGATTTCATTCCTTTACCAATTCATGAAGATGACATCAAAGAGACTATAAGCAAATTCGAAGAGAAGCTGGATTTTCCACACGTGGTAGGGGCAATTGATGGTACACATGTGGAAATAAAAGCACCACTTTTAAACGCAGCCGATTACTTCAACAGAAAGCAAAAATATTCAGTTGTGACTCAGGCTGTGACTGATTCTCGAATGCTATTCTTGGATGTAAGTACTGGGTGGCCAGGGAGCATACATGATGCTCGAGTGCTTCGTCTAAGTGGTGTTTTCAGGGAGATAGAAAATGGTACTATTCTAACCAGACCAGTTACTGTAATAAACCGAACAAATGTGAGGCCCCTAATACTGGGTGATCCTGCCTATCCGCTTCGTCCATGGCTTATGACTCCCTTTCCTGCAGGAGGTGCTTTAACAGCAGCACAACAGTGTTTCAACTATCGCTTATCTAAAGCACGTGTGATAATTGAACGTGCTTTTGGAAAATTAAAAACCCGCTGGCGTTGTCTGTTAAAGCAACTGGAAGAATCTACGGATCGTGTGCCCCAAACAATCATTACCTGTTGCATTCTTCACAACATATGTATACACATGGATGACCAGTTGGATGAAGATGATGATGACACCGATGATGATGATGATGATGACAGTGATGATGATGGTGGGGATGGTTATTTAATGCCGGATAATGCGACCCGAAGGATAAGGCAAGCTATCGCAGACTACCTTTAAACCTCTGCAAGTTACATTCTTTAACTTCAGTTTATAAAATGATCACCACTCTGCAAAATCTACGTATTCATAGAATTTTATTTTCAAAATCTTAAATGATTACAGTCAAAGTGTATTCAAGTTCAAGTATCAAATGTGTTTTTATCACTAACTTGTAGCCAAAACAGGGAAATGTATACTGAATATCAACATCAGACTTGCGCATTATATTCCATGCAAAAAACAGAAACAAAACATTGACCTAATATTTTCAATCTTTCTTAACCATTTTTCCAAATTCTGTTATGGCGGTAAGAAAAAGATCTTTAAAGTTGTTTTCGCTTCTCTCAAGAGCTGCCATCATCCGTTCCTCTCGTTCCTGGCTCTCTCTAAAAATGGCCAACCATGGGTCGTCATCGCTCTGTCCAGGCCCTTTAGGTGGACGCTTTCTCTTCTTAGTCACCTTGCCACCCTTCTTGCCATCCCCACTGCCATCGTCACAGTCTACCTTGTTGATATCTTTACGAGGGTGCTTCTTAGCTTTTCCGGGATTTTCTTCAGACGTGGCGTTGCCTTCTAGTTCTTCACTAGCTGAAGAGGTCGAAGGAGCTGGTGATGGAGTCGACTGCCGGCTTTCTGAGGAACTCTTGCTTGTTGTTTCCACGAAATAGGGTGGGTTAACGATGTCTCTTGAGCCCATGAACTCATCTAAAATGTCGAAATGGGGGCAGGTTTCCATGTTGTCACTTCCCGCTCCCGAACATTTAATTTTGTCTTTTGCTTGTTTGTAGCGGCGAGTGAGGTTAAAAAATTTCTCTTTCACCCTCTGAGGCGTTCTAGAGCTGTTGACCTCCAGTGCCTTCATTTCTTTCTCCAATTTCTCGGCTATAATAGCCCACATTGTCTGCCCCTTTTTCCCCTTTTTCTGAAGGCCTTCAAGCTCCTCTTTGTAAATTCTTATCAGGGTCTCTTCTTCTAGAGTGCTCCATGATGGGGAGCGCTTTGTAGTCGAGGTTTTCGGTGATTCTGTGTGGCTGTTAGAAGAAGCGGAGGTTTCTAGCGGTGGACTTAGGCAGGAACTTGGCTGGATGACGGATAAGGCATGGAGATTGAGGGAAACGGCATATTTAGAAGGTCGACATGGGGAATGAAGCCATACTGACTGTGACTGCTTCTGAAAGAATCAGTAAAGAATACATGTCAAATTCCCGCCATTACGGATTCGTCTACCCAGCTCACTTTTAAAGGTTAAACATCATAAAGGAATGAACTACTAATGAATCAATCGAATATAATTTACCTTTCCCAGCTAGCAGAGGGCCGAAAAGCAGTCCAGTCGTTGTTAAGATCCATGTTACTCAAAAAATCTTCCTTGTTTCCTTCGTGCGTTTAACTCAACAAGCGACAACCTTGAAAACTAAATGTTAAGGTGACCTTTCAGATGAAACTAAATCGCTTTGGCGCTAAAATTTCTTATCGCGAAATGGACTTCCTGTTCAGCAAGTCGCGATTGGTCAGTCCCAAGTGAATTTAGATAGACACCAGATAGATCATACTTTTAGAGTTGTAAACAGCGTTGTTAAAATCCTTTGATTGGGCCGCGTAACCTGAGCAACAGACACTGACACTGACATTGGATAAATAGTCGGTCACACTTGAAACAGTGTGACACCGTTGTAACAGCGTTGTCAAATGTGCTAGTGGGACCTCAGCCAGTGTATTGGTTTAGTATTAACACGAATAACAGAGTTTAGCCAAAGACTCTGTGACAGTAACTGTTTCTTTGAGCAAATGTTATCTTCCACCAGGTGTGGAAAATTTCTTGCAAGAAAACATCCGATATCTTAAAGTAAGTTAGTATATCCTTTTTGTGGAGATTACCTTTAAAATAATATCGCCGCCTAAGTCTCTTAATTGTACATTGAAGAAAAGCTTCCATTTTGCCTCATTTCCTTTGTCAAGGTACTTTTTTACCCAACTTAGTTTCAAAGCTTGGGTAAAAAGTCTTATATCAATCATCTTTAGACCTCCATCTTCATATTCACTTATCATTATATCACGCTTGATCTTGTCGCCTTTGCCATCCCATAAAAACTTAAAGAATAGGGTGTTAATTGACTTCATCAATGGCACACTGGTTTGTTGGCAAAGGTGACAAAATATACGTGAGTTCAGAGACAATTAAGCTTTTTAATACAGTAATTTTTCCCAGTAGGCTTACTCTACGCAATTCCCAGCAGCCCAAGCTTGCCTTAACTTTTGTTATTTTTTCCTCATAGTTAGCTTTCAGCATTATTTCTGGGTCAGTTGAGAGTCACACACCTAGAGTTTTTACTTTATCACTCATCCATCTTAAATCGTTCTCAGGGCACAGTTTTTCTTCACTTCCTGCATTTGCGCCAATCCACAGCACTTCTGTCTTTTTATAATTTAGTGAGAGGCCGGATATCGCTCTAAAAAACTCTAATATATGCAGTGAATTTTGGAAGGATGCCCTACATCCACCTAAAATAAGAGTTGTATCGTCTGCATATAGACTGATTTTAATTTCCTGTCCGTCAACAAATATGCCTTTAATATTATTGTGTTTCCTTATCGCATCAGCAAGAACTTTTGCACATAGAATAAACAAGTAAGGTGACAGCGGGCAGCCTTGCCTAACCCCTCTTTCTAGCTTGAAAAGATTACTAGACCAGCCATTGTTCAAGATACAGCTTTCTATGTCATGGTAAAAGAGCTTAATCCTGATTATTCTTTCGGTTGACTTTGTACCAGTGTTAAAAAGGGAACTGCCAAAAATACCAAGATGCTTGAAGTGAAGGAACATGGCAAGTTGATACAGCGTGGCAGCAGAATATAATATCTCTGCAGTGGTGTAGCATCCATTTGTCAAGAATTTACCATGCTTGGTTGGGTCCGACTTGGCACCTCGTTTGGAGTGTAACGGCATCTTCTTTATTTCCAATATGCCTTTCCACAAACAAAGAACTGTTATTGCACTGGACACAGACTCTTGAATTGCAGCGGGGCTACCAAAGTCCACCTTTCTGAATGGATCTAGAAGTTGGCATACTGTTCTGATGTATAAACTGGTGGCTTCTGATCCTGGGATATGTTCATCAAGGAGATCAGCTGTTCGTGGAGTGAAAAGCCTCTCACAAGCATCAGAATTCTGGTCGCAGAAAAAGACGAGAAGGAGGTCAGTACCGTTAAAGCCGCAGTCCAATCCTAAGTTCTGGCAGCGATGTTTCAGGTCGTGGAGATGAACAATTGTTGCCAGTCATGTACCTTTCCATTCTTTTCCCAGAATGTTAACTCCCTTGTCTCATACTTAAGATTCTTTAAGAACAATCGCCCTCTGTGGTCGTAGTCAAGACAGGCTATTGAAGGAAATGACCAGTAGTAGGGTGCAAGATATCGTTCACCTTCCACACCCAACCCAAGAAACACGACACCATGCTGTACCTCTTCCTTAGTTGGCCTCATCAATTTATTTGCGGCTGAAAGTGAGAATCCAGCTGAATCAGTAGAGCAGGTGAGAAGACTGAATGGATTTTCCCGAACCTCCCCTGCTACAGTATAGTAACATTGTCTTCTCAGTTTCTCCCAATACTTCATCAAATGGCTCGCTGTGTATCCTTTGTCAACAGGTGGCCACAAACAATAGATCAGTGAGGGTTTACCGATGGTCCCTGTAAAATTATGAATCACACTTGATGTTGATCAATCAGATTGTTTATAAGACGCTTTAAAGCATCATAATCATCCTCGTCATCTTTTGATGCATCTCTGCGTGGAATCGTAATGACCCTCTATCCAGCTTTCGATGTCTGGGTTCCAAGGTTTTCCTAGCCGAGCAACGTCTCCAGAGTTTGTCAAACGTGGGTGAAGATACCTCAAGCTTCTTGCCCCATCGCTTGCTTCGTTTACTGGAAACCCTTTGTAGTGTCTTTCTGCATTGTTGAGCACTTTTTCATTAATTCCGGGGTCTAGCCGTTCTTCTTTTCCGCGATTTGATGCAGTAGTATTACCTGCCAATCCAAACATATCGGCTAATAGCGAATAGTTGGTTGTGCCAAGTTATTTCTAAGAAGACTGCTAATGTCCTTCACCAATTCTACATAATGGTTGTTGTTTCCTTTCCTTAACTTTGCTGTTAAGTTTCGAATTATCATCATCTGAACTGGTTTCGTCTTGGACACGCCCATTTTAAAGAGACGAATTAGGTCGACAATTAGTTTCTCCTCGTCGCAGCTCAAGCATGAATCCATCAAACTTCTTTCCCATTCTGTCACTGTCACTGTTTCGTTCAGCTTCTTTTCTTCGATCTTTTTCCATCTTAAGCGCACTTTCCATTTCAAGCGACCTGGCATAACGCTGGTTAAAGCCTTGAATTGTGTTCCTCCAAAGCTTCCTTTCTCTCTGTGCCTCAAGGTGTCATTTAATTCCCTGAGCTGTTTGGCACAATTGACACAGGTGTATGGATGTTCCCCATAGGACACTGCCTGACCAGTACAAGGAGGATCGACACTTTTCATACCCCCATCGATCTAAATATGGTGAAGTTCATTGGGGTGTAAACTGATTTGCAACTTTTGTTTGCCTTTGAAATTAGTTCTTTTGCGTCGATAGGATGCCTCGCACACCAACCTTTATAATCCCGGCAGCTTTCATGTCCTTTCACTGTTTTGAAACAATCTCGTTCTCCAGAAGTAATCTGCTTAAGAAATAAACCTTTCGCTGTACAGCGTCTAATTTGGCGGCCATCTTTGAAGTGTTTAACGACCTCCAGATCCCAAAGATAATGGCACTTGACTTTTTCTAGTTTAGGTTGCTGGAGATGGTCCAGAGGTCTCTTTTCTTTTAAAGAGCAGAAAAATTTACTTATGGACTGCTGGCTAGTTGACTTTCTTTTCTCACTAGATTGCTTCGAGGTTTGCTGCTTTACAGTTGTAGTGCCTTGTGTCTGGAAAAAATCAACCGCCTGTTTATGACACTCAGAAACAGCGTGTTCTTCAACTTGAACGAGGCCCGAAAACTGAAGGGACGCTGTACCTGCAAGTATATTTCCGACATCTTAAACGTGCATGCGATTTCCCGTTTTCCATGGCCCACTTCTGAAACGGCATGCACACCTCGCAATGAAACCTGCTCTTGGACAGAAATGAATGACCAAATGTCCTTCTTTGAGGTAGACTTGTCCTTATCAGCACAAACATTTTCCTTAATCCAGTCCTCCACAACTTGTGGCGTGAGTGCCATCTGTTTACAATTAAATACCGAAACCAAAAATTTCAAAAATATCGAAATCAAAGTCAGCTCCAGCTTTTATTTATTCGAACAATCTACTCGCAATAAGCATTTTCAAAGAACAACAAGACTGAACAACGGTTACATCTAATTAATCATTTTAGTTCGCCTTAAGGTACGTATTACAAACAAAACTTTTATTTCAGTCAAGACATTTATCAAGTTGAAGAGAATTTTATGGAAGTCAGCTTTGGTTGTGAAAAATGATATTTAACCTCCTCAATATTCAAAACTGTTGATGCATTTTACTTGCTTTATTTTGCTCACCAAAGTTAAAGTAGACGACATTAAAATACTTAGTCTGTATGGCATGGTTTTAGATAATAAGGGCTTACCACGCTGCTCGGTCTCTCCAAGCCGTGTTCTTCTGTCACATGATTGTGAATCTGAAAGCAATTAAGAGTTCAGTGTAAACTAATCTGTTAACTTAGTAAAAGTTTACGAAGGGCTTCGTGAAAATATTTCCGTTTCTAAGTTGTTTGAAAGAGCTGAAATTAGAAAAGCCAGAAAACTGTACACCGATGCATGCACTTATGTGGCACTGACATGGTTTGTTTGCAATCAGAGCCGTGGTTACAAGGGCAATTTCTTTTGTGCCGCTCTAAGGCTAGGTTCGGACGATTACTGGATGGTTCCGAAGGAACGTTTGTCGAAATGTTTAGAAGCACGATTAATCAGTTGTGGCAACTGTTGTGATTCAAGGTTGATCGTGACAAACAGACTCCAGAAATGCTCTTCATCTGTTAGTTATTGTGTTGTGTCCGAAAAACTGAAACAAAACGACGGCCATTGAGTATTATGCAACCATAGCGACAAGGACACAATAACTGAATACTTTGTTTCACTTGACTTTTGAATGCGGGCTACTTTCATCGTGTCGAACCGAATCCGAGAACAATTCTCATTTTTATTGTTGATGTTTTAGAAAACTCTTACAACTAACAGTCATAATTATTGTTTCTCATCAGAGTATGAGTCACAAAAACCAATGCAAGCACTGCTCACATGAGCGGTATTCTGCAACCATGGCAACAAGCACACAATAATTGTCGAATAATTAGTTTCACTTCAGTTTTGAATGTAGGATACTTTTATTGCGTCGAAACGACTTCGAAAGTTCTTTTAATCTTTCTTGTTGATATTTTTAGAAAACTCTTACAACTAATTAAAGGCCATAATTATTTTGTTTGTCATCGGAGTATGGGTCAGAAACACCAATGCCAGCACTGCTCACATGAGCCATGTCTTCAACCATGGCGACAAGCACAAAATAATTAAGCAATTCGATTATTACAGTCTCAAGCTGAGGATGTTCAGAAAACGGAAATGAACGAATCATTCAAAAAATGCTTTGAAGCAAGCTAAATCAGCTAACTTGCAATAATTGTCATTGTATGAACCGAACACATTTAGTTAAAGAAGGAATACGAGAACGAAAATGAAAGACCATCTCAACTTTGGTATTCAAGCACGAGCATTAAACCAGATAAAAAAGTACACTAGACGGAATCATTTGTGTCTGATTCGTGTCGCAGACCTCAATAGCATGGTTTGAGCCAGAATATGATAATTTTTTTATAAATTTGACATTTCTTTTAATTTCTCGTATGTCAGCGAAAGGAGGGAGAACTACACAAGCAAACAAAAAAATGCCCTTGGCACTTGCTCCCCAGGTGTTGTTACCTGCTGGAAGGAAATCTGAAATGCAACAAATCGATAGTTAAAAAACCTGCTTGTTTGTTTTAAATTTGAATTCATAGCACCAATTCATTATCAAAGGTTCGTTTGTATCCAAGTTTTCACCTAGTTTAACTCCCAGCTACGCGTGGTACTGATCTGATAATGGCAGTGGATCACCTTTGGACATTTTCATCGTTCCAGGATATGAGATTCTGGTATACCCTCTAATTGATTTATTTTGACATTTTTTCCAACACTCGTGCGGTATTCGATGTTGTAGACTGTTCACTGTCCGCTATTTTTTTGTACTTTTCCTTCATCGGTGAACGCGGTGAATGAATCATGAGAGAACTGGATCGCCTCAGGCGCAAAACGTGAGGCACCCCACCCTCTTGCTTCGCTCACTGTGTTTTTGCTCGCACGCGTTCTTTTTGAAAAAATAGAGCGGCTGTGAACAGTCTATTCATGTCGATGAGAAATGCGATATATGGTAGAAAATCGGTCCTCGAGCTGCTCGAGTAAAGCAGTGTTATTATTTGGACATTTTCTTCGTCTCTATGTTGTTCAAAAAAGAAGCTAAGCAACCAAATTGACGGAATGAATGAACACTTATTTGTTCCCGTTATGATAATGTGCAAGTTTTGTATGTGATTGAAACCACAGACAATCCGACAATCAAATTCCACCTCACTTGGCAAAATAGCGCATCAAATCGAATTGCACGAGGTGACATAATTATGGCTGCCAAATGATTGATTGATTGATGTCGGGGTTGTTCTCGGCTGAGACCCACAAGCACCGTGAATCGAAATATTTAAAAGGGTTTTTAAACACAGCTTTAAAGTCATAAATCCTGAGCTTTGCCATAATTTTAAAAATTTTTGAAATAAACTTTGCGTAAAAAAAAACCCCTCTAAAAACAAAGCGGTCAAGAAATGTATTGTCAAAAATTATTGTCATAAATCTTATAAAGTTCAAAATTGTCGCACACCAATCTAATGAACAGTCACTAAACAGAATTTCTGGATTAGTACTGTTGAAGATACGAAACAGATACTAAATAATATAAACACGCACACTGTAAAGACTAGTCTGCGAACACAGCCGCTCCCGGCCCGAGAGGTGTCAAGACAACGGCTGTATTCGCAGGCTTGTAGTAAGATGTAAAGACAAGCGCACCAAATTTCTATGTTCAAACAACATTTTACCAGGGTAAACAACATCAAGGACATTTCGGCTCGGAAAAAAAGTTCGGAAAAACAAAATGCCGGAATTGGCATCTAACACCGGACAGGAAATCTCTGAAAAGCTTCAAATTTACTGACCTTTACTGTTAAACCATTGCATGTCAACACGCGCGTCACATTTCAGT
>NC_090894.1:35414937-35419937 GCF_036669925.1 Montipora capricornis
TTTGAGGGGGATTGTACAAGCAAAGCTGCGAAAAAACCTTATCAAGGACTTGCTTCCTTAACGAAACTCAAATAGAAACGAAGCCTATTTTACAGTAGATAACTTTTGGCAGAAAGATCTATAAAGACCTCTTAACCCCACCCCCTCCCCCCTTAAACAAAGGGACGATGTGAAAGAGGTCAATATTTTTTTTTCCTCAGGGTTGTCTTACTCAGCGCGCTACTCAACGCACGCTAATAGGTTATTGTTCATTTCCTCACTCAGGTATGACCTATCGGAGCCGCAATTTGGGAAAGATGTCTGCGACCGTGTTATTAGCCCTTTAAAGGGTGCGATCCAGCATTACTGCAATGAGGGTCACGATGTTATCTCGGCGGCAGACATTCACAGAGCTCTAAAGGCACGACCAGTTAAAGGGTGTACGGCTGCAGTCTGTGAACTGGACAGGACTGGGCTGGAAATCAAGGTCAATCGTATCCCCAATTTTAGCACTTTTCACAACTTCTCGTACGAGGAAGACGGTCTCCGAATTTGGAAAGCGTATGATATCAGTCAAGGAAAGTTTGTGTCTTGGTCCGATCTCGATGTCCAAGTCCCAAGTACAATAGCCCTTCAGAGCGCCGGTGACGACTTACAGTTTTGGGACGTTCAACCGAGAACAATGGAGCTAAAGAAAGAGTCAGATACAGAGGCACCCCTGTTCGAATGCAATGAATCTGGCTGTTCGTATACCTTCCAATCTTATGACGCTCTACAAGACCACTTAAACTTTGCTAATCATGACCCTATTAGCACAAGCGAAGAGAGTGTGTACGATAAGTTGCGTCGCGACTGGGTGGCCAAGTTTTCATCTCTATCAATAAGTGACCAGAGGGAAAAGACCCCGACAGTGGGAGCTAGCAGCAACGCAGCGGTAGGAGCAAGATCTAGGTCAAGACACTCCACTGCAGGGTGGGCACTACAAAAACCCAGGGGTAGTGGTCAGCGGTTCTCAGAGAATGTCAAATCTTAACTCCAGAGTCGTTTTAACGTCGGCGTGCAGACAGGACGGAAGTACGATCCCGGTCAAGTCTCAGCAGAGATGAGAACTGCAAAACAATGTGATGGGACAAGACGATTTTCCCGAGCCGAATGGTTGTCGAAAGTACAAGTACAATCCTTTTTTTTGCGACTTGCAGCAACGCAAAAGAAACAGGTGTCAAGGGCCACAGCTGGCGAGGACGAGGATGAGCAACTGGAACAGGAGGCGCTGCAGCGTGAACAACTCGAGGAAAAGGAGAATGACATCCAAGAGGTTCTCAACGAAATAGGACTGACACATCCGATCACATACAATGGCTATGACATTTGTGAACTGACCAAACAACGAGCTTTATCGCGCTTTACTGTGAAAGAGCTAAAGACCATGTGCGACTATTTTGAGCACAGAAAACCTGATTTACTTTCACAAGTTACAAGTCTTGTGAAGGGCTGTACCTGCTCGTAGATATGCTGCGCTAGTAGGCACGCCTAGACTGGGACGGACACCATTTGAAAAGCCCAGGGAGGGTTGCACACTGCATATTTGCCATGCATGAATAGTATTGTTCCTTTTTTATTAAGTTCTTACATTCAGTTTTTCTCTTTTTGTTTTCGTGGATTTGCCGGTCTATTTATCTCCCTCCAGTTTACTTCCCTAATGATCCGTCCCTAGGACAAAAATGTTCGTTTGAAAGGGACAAGGTGCACTAAAACAATAATCTAGCAAGGGAAGGCTCAGGTGCTTTAGGTACCGCTAGTTGACCACGCCCTTTTCGCTGTCCCATTAGCCTGTGAAAGCGAGCATTTCTGTGGGTTTCGGGAGTAAAAAAAGAAAAAAGCAGAAAACCGAGCGAGGAGCGAGGGGCGAGTTTTTTTGGTTTGTTTTATTGTTGTTTTTTTTTTTTTGCTTCCGAAACCCACAAAAACGCTTGCTACGTCTACTGTTCCACTAGAGAGAACTATGATCTTTTTTATCCGTTTTTTTAAGGGGTGAGATGCTTGTTGAAAATTTCATTGTAAGGTGGTTCTGTATTGGCAAGACCGATGCAATAAAGAAACGCGAGCGTTCAGAGTGGGTGCAGAACGGGCGATTGTGTGACCGGATTGTAATTTCAGTGTAAATTTGGTCGCGTGTCTCGCACTTGACTAAGACAAATGAATAATATAGTAGGTAGTTTACCCCGGGTACCTGACATTTTTGCTAGTTTGAAGCAAGAATTAGATCTATTAGACCAAAGCCAGTTTATATGGTAGTTGACTTTACAAATCTAGTTTAATCTGATATTGCAGTTTGTAAATAAAAAGTAACAATCAACTAGCGATTCGCGACTTAATCGTAGGCCTAGACTGAAAACAACTCACTCATCGTTTCCTTTCAAGTAGTGCATGTTTTGAATTCAACTGCTAAAATCACTAGGTATTCATTATTGAATATAAAATTACAAAATATCTAAAAATTCCTCTGGATGAATCAGCTTTTCTTCGATTGTTCAGGCGCGTAGCTTGGATCAAACACTCACTCAGCGCCTAACAAGGTCACTTGCGTGACCTTTCCATGGCGGGGAAACGAACTAGTAAAGAAATTCTTCCAATACTCTATTTGCTCATAGTTGCAAACTAAACGCTCTAAAAGACAGCAAATAACTTCTGCCTTTTTCCTGAGCAATAACGACGACATGTTATTCGGTAATGGTTCATTATTTCAACATGACTAATAACAAAACGGAAAGGGAGCTAAAATTAGACACTGTTATTTATGTTAACAAAGCGCACTGAAAGCCAAATTCAGACTGCCACTGATTGGCGCTCGGGGAAATACCCGCAGATTTGACCTGGGAACCTTTTAGAATCAACCTAGACCTCCCATTTGGCATTAATTTTACTTCAGAATTTTGGCCCACAATTGAAAACCAAGCTCGCGAATTCGACCATTGGCAGGCTGTCTTCGCGCAAGCCAAATAGTATGGTTTGTTTTCCGGATTCCAGTATTTTTTTTTGTACATTCATACTCACACAAATCAGGACCAAACAGCCTAGTGAACATTGTATCGATCCCTTTGATCCATTCTTGATCTTCTTTAGACCAGTCTGGCCTCCACCCACACCCTCTGTAATACAATGGTTTTCCTGGTGAAGGAAAAGAGAAAAAGAAATAAGAAACTTTACAGTCACAACAATTGCATTTGAAACTTAGCTAATATACTCCTACTTAACCATGTAATCTGCAGTTCATATATGATCCATTTCATATATCATTTTATCGTTGATTCATTCCTCACAGGAACATTGGAACCCACAAATGACCAGCTCCCAACATCAGTGGCTTCATAGCTCAGTTGGTTAGAGCGTTGCACCGGTAATGCGAAGTTACGGCTTCATGCCCTGTTGAAGTCCTGAATTTTTCAACCTTCCTCATGCAATTACAAAAATTGCGTTCATAACTGTGAGGATCATAGCTATATATATGATCCATTTCATATATCATTTCATCGTTGATATTTTACTTAGTTGTACAAGCTCTGACAACACACAATTCTTCCAAAAAAATATACGGCACATTTTCCTTTTTTGACATTAATTGCTGAATCCTTTAACTGAATCTCTTCCAACTTCGTTCCAAAATCTCGGATAAATATACCACTGTCCAGCATTTCTTTCAAATACTAAATCAATGAAAATAAATTACCACGTAATTAAGTGCATTGAGTGCTATTATGTACTTCAAGGATTCTGGAACTTATTGAATGTGACATAGATTATAAGTGCTAATGGTGGAGTCTTCTACGCCATTAATAGCACCACAACTGCCTACCAATCATCATAGAATAATTCAAGAAACTAACCTTTTGACGTGTCTCACAGAATGTTATCTTGCTCAGAATACATAGCTTTGCTGCTTCAGGGTCATCATAGTAGGCTGTCATTTTGTCTGCAGGCAAGGACTTTTCCACAATTTCTTCAAGGGCTGAAAGGACTTTCTCTCAGTGCTGCCCAAGGGAATAAAGTTCATTGAACGCTATAACAACTTAAATCGCATAAAAGAGCTAAAATATGGCTAGATTAAAATTCAAACAGTTTATTTGAAATGACAAAAAAACTGTTACATAAAAACAAAACAAAACAAAACATATGTATTAATCAGGAAAATCATTCTTAACAACTGAATAAAGCGAGTAATTGTTCAAAATCATGTCTGTGTCTGGTAAAGTTTCATTAAGTTTAAACAATTATAAACAGCTGCTTTTAATTTAAGCTGTATTAACCTAATAATAAATTGGTCTAACTTGAAAATGGAGCAAGAGAAATGTTGTGTCTCCCAGCAGCAGTTTGTTGCCCCTGCTTAAGTTTAAAAGAGATTCTATCCCCCTTAAAATTTGAGGGGCCATACTGAGAAAGTTCCTCATTGCACTCTTGCAGGGAGCCAATCTTGTGAGCGAGCAGGCCAATACTTTTCAATAGCTGCTCTGCATTCCTCATCTCACAATGCAGAGCACAGAGACTCATTGAAGATAAATCTTCATCAAGGAGGCATGTGAGATCATCTCGTAGACCAGTGAATCTATATTGTAAGTTTTAAGGAAGGTAAAATAGCACACATTAGGACTTTTGTACATGATTATAGCTTACCAAGTTACTTTAAAACAGGTTTTACTATAAACTATAAAACTGCAGAACCAGTAAGAGCAGACAGCCACTTTTTTTACATTTTCCAACAGAGGCGCACTGAATATGGCAAGTTTCCACAAAATACTGCTAGTTTCAAATCCAGAGTAGACTGTGAGAAAAAGAGACCTAACTTCAATGTTTAAAAAAAGCAGGTCTCCCATACCCGCTATTGTTGGCCTTTATTTGTTGGAAATGTCCCAAGCGGACTTTGTGTGATCCTAAGTCGCAGTCACAGGCCTTTACAAAAAGAAGGAGGGAGTAATAGCTACTACATTACAGTGTATAGTGAGGAAGAAATCCTTTCAATTTTGCTC
>NC_090894.1:35429937-35449937 GCF_036669925.1 Montipora capricornis
CGGTGCAAACTTGCGTGGCACAGCTCAGTACTGGCATCAAAGACACACAGAAGTTCGTGCCTTTGTTGAGTTCATGGTCAATGAAAAGCATGGATCGCCTTCTTTTTTTTATGACTGGAAGCTGTGCAGAGTTTTATTTTCCTCCACTGAAAAGGCTATTGGAAGAGTACATTTTACAGAACACGGGGGAAGAATTTAACCTTGCTGAAAAGAGCAATGCCAGGTTCAAAGCTATTCAAGAGAACACCCATGCAGTAGTGAGCTACTTTGACCTACACACCCAGTCATACCATGACAGTGCCTTCTGGACCTGTGCTTGTAAAAATTCAAAATAAGTGTGAAAATCTGAAAGTTCTGGTTGGAGATCAGCGATCAATGTTTGGCCGCACAACCATGGGCTGGATGGAACAGCATACACGTTATGCAATTAACAGAGGAGCCAATGCAGATGAGTTGTGGGGAGGTATTCCCGTAGCGGTGTTCATGGGAGATGATGTTCAACTGCCTCCTGTGTGTGACACCGCTGTGTAGATTCAAGATTGTCGCAGTGTACCGTCTAATCATGGTCGTTTAGTATGCACAACTTTTGATAGTGCTGTGGAGCTTACTCAGATTGTAAGACAAACTGAATCTGAACAACAGCTCAGAGATGTGTTGATGTCATTGAGAACTTACAGTACGACACCCCAGCAAATTCATTGGCTACAGATGTTTCAGTGGCACAATCTCCGATTAACCAATGGTCCAGAATTCCTAGGAAGGATGGATGAACAAGGCTTGTTTGTGTTTCCAACCCATCGTCTGGAATGGGAGCGCAACAAAGTTAAGTTACTTGAGTGGAACAGAAAGCCAAACCACCCAGTGGCAAGAATAAAAGCACTTGACAATGGCAGACAGTGGTGCCAATTGTGCCCGTAAGTTGGTGCACTGACTGCTCATGTCGATGCAAGCGTCTTCAAGTTCCATTGAGATTGGCATGGGGAACAACAATCCACAAGTGCCAAGGGATGCCTGTAGGTAATGAGGAAGCATTCTGATATGTTGTGATTCATCCTGGAAAGCACGATTTTGAAGCTAAGAATCCTGGAGCTTTATTTGTGGCATTGTCACGAGCAAAATCAGCCGGTGGAGAAGGCAGAGATCCTGATTTTGCATTTTATGAAGATGTACTGATAAATGATGACAGATTCAAGCCTGTCAACACTCCAACCACCCGGGCAAGAGCAGTGGAGATGGAAAGGCTGCATGCATTAGCAAGTCAGTGTCATCAGAGGGAACCTTTAGCACCAGCATATAGGGAGGAAACTTTTTTCAGAATGGTTGTGTGGGCTGAGTCGCAAGGTCATCACTAAGCAATTTTTGAAGCAGTCCCTATTCTAATCAGCCTTACATTAGGGCCGTTTATACGAGAGAAAATAAGCCGTGGCTAACTCTGGCCGCGGCTTACATAAGCCGCGAAAGGAACTATTTATACGAGTATAAACTCCCCGGCCAGGATAAGCCGCAGCTTGAGAAAGCCGTGAATGTAGATTTTGTTCCATCTATACGGGGTGTTCGCGGCTTACGTAAGCTGCGGCCAGAGTTAGCCGTGGCTTATTTTCTCTCGTATAAACGGCCCTAATATGTCACTGAAGGTCTGAATTGCAAATCATAGTAATTACAAGGTTAGTTATGCTGCAATTAGTCTGTGTGACTGAGGACCTGGGTGGTCATGCATAACAAATATAAGGCAGTTATGCTAGGGAGCCTCAGTGGCCAAGCATAAGACAGTTGTGCTGCAATCAGCCTGAGTGGCTGAGGGCCTGTGTGGCCATGCACAACAAAATATGAGGCAGTTATGCTGTAATCAGTCTGTGTGACTGAGGGCCTTACGGTGGTAAAGGAGGGATCCCAGTCACAAATTAGGGGCATGTTTTTTTTTTTCAAATCATGATTCAAAAGTTTCTTTTTATGGCATTTTTTTTACAAGTAACATATTTTCAGTTGCGAACAGAACACGGTTAATGCAAATTGCTCGAGCAAAGTAACATTAATTTGTCCTAAATTTCTTAGAAATTGGTCATGTTTCTTTCAGATATCCCTCACATCAATAATTATGTTTAAATCTGGTGAGTTTGGAGATACCTACAGGAGTTAATGATCAGCGAATTTTTTCACGTTTAATTGTAAAATACATTAAAAATGATTAATTGCACTTCGTTGACAACTTGTAACAGGAGCCTGTTCAAACGATAGCAACATTTCCTGTAAGTTGTGATACGTACGTAAGCTACCATTAGATTCTCAATTTTCAAGAAAATTTAGCGAAGATTTATGATAAACAAAACAATAGGACCATGGATCACGCTTTACCAACAATTCACAGATCACAAGCACATTTCAGCTCTTTTTATTTGTAATGCACCTTTTCTTTTCTCGAATGATGCCTCGTGCAGAACCCCTTTACCACCTTGTTGCGTGGCCATGCATAAGACGTTATGCTGCAATCGGCCTTTGTGGCTGAGGACCTCAGTGGTCATGCATAACAAAAATAAGGCAGTTATGCTGCAATCAGTCTGTGTGACTGAGGGCTTGTGTGGCCATGCATAACAAATTGCTATGCTATATCAGTCTATGTGGCTGATAACCAATTCCCAATGGTTTAGCAAGTGGCCTTCATGGCCATTAGGCCATTCTGGTTTCTGTTTCTGACTAAATACGTCTGCAGATAGCATGTCAGGTGATATGTGATGACTAACATGTTATGTAAGATGATAGAAATTCCTGTGAAATAAAGATTGCACCATGACTTGAAGTCGGCATTTGGTTGTAATTATCCATTGTGTTACATGTACATTGTTTATGTTAACATGATAATCAGTAGGTTCTCCCCAAAATCCTTTTCCAAAATAATTAATTTCTGTGCAGTGTCTACCCAGATGTATCTCTGGTTCAATTATCTTTGGGAATTGGCCTCATATTATGTTTGCATCTTTGATTTGGGCTCGATTAAAGATATTCACAATTTTTTTAAACGGTCAAAATAATTTTTGGGCTTTATACATTGAGGACAATTTAATGCATAGAATGTACTCCAAGTCAAAAAGCAAAGTTCTCAAATAAATAGATACCTTTACAATAATTATTGTGATATCTATATATTATGGTTCTCAATTTCAGCAAGTGTGAGGTAAAATTTGAGACCATTCAATAAATTTGTTAATGAAGTCACAAATCCAACAAGAAGTTAACTTGGAGACATTTAGCCTGGGAACAATGAGTGAAGGTGGTGCCTTCATGAGAGCCCCGCCTTCATCAGCGGATAATATGTGGCGAGGTCAGGAAAAAGAGCTATAAAAATGCCATGGGGGACCAGGAATCCAGTCTTATTTGGATATGTATTTTTCTATTTCATTAGCACAGGGCCCATTGAATTAATGGTGATTAGTGCTCACGCTTAAGAGTAAATAGTTGTTATTATGCTTAAGATTATTACTATCAATGCAATTGAATATTAAGTCTGTCGTGACATTCATGTCACCTTGTATGTCATCCTCATTTGTGATCTCACAGTCCTGTCTTCTCAATAAGTTCTTATTAATTCTTCAAAAGAATGATTGGTCACACAAAAAATTGTGGTAATTTGGACAGAATGTCACACAACAAAAAACTATATGTCATTCAATTGGTGAAAAACAGATGGTTGCCAAGTTTACAAAGAATCAGATACGTGTATTCATGACTACATTGAATAATAAGATATCACTGCAGCTAATCTTCAGTGCTAGGCCCTGGGAATACCAACTGGCCCCTGATGTCTTGCTTCGCCCTTGTGTGGCAACAAAATCTTATAATTGCTCAATACTTCCTGAGCTTTTATTTGTTAGAGAATTTGTCATATAGTATTTTTTATACTCCACAAATTCTCCTCTTCCATCATAATCTGCCTGCATTCAGACACCAATTATAATCAAGCTTTAATGCATGTATGCCAGCAACACTTTACATCAAAATGTGACTTGCACTGATAAACAACTTGCATGTGTCCTTGAAGAACATTCCCAGTTGTGAATGAAGTTGAATTTGACTTGAAATTGAAAACTTTATCATAAAAACATCTAGTTTGTTACTTTCAAAACAGACATGTATTAAAAGAGATAATACATATATATTTATCAACCTTTTTAATATTTATTGATGACGTTTAGTGGTCACCAATCATTGTATCTATAATTCATCACAAGCATGCATAGCAATAAATGTTTTGGTCATACTGTACCCAGTAAAACATATTGAACCTGTCCCAGAAGCAAGAAAAGTAAAATACATATGTGACATTTTCAACTTGCTAAAGCAAATCAAAAAACAAGTTTGTGTATCTAAACATCCTGGAACAAGAAGAGCATTCCACCAATAGTATGGTGGTTTCATTTGTTTCTCAACGTCTGTACACACTGTTTAGAACAAGTGAAGATGTCTTGCTCATTTCATTGATAGTCTCCTCATTTAAGAGCTTCTGCCTGAGAGACCGGGGCAGACTTGGAAATGAAGGTCGGCCGATTTCGCTTAAAATTGGTACACAAAGTACTTATGTCGACTTATGTAATATGCCAAAGTTTCCGCTTCAACGACTTTTTTTTAGCCGAGTTCTGGATATCAGCCCCTCAGGGGTCCCCAGAGGCTGATTTTCAGTGCAATTTTGGCCACTTTTAAATCTCTTTTTACCAACATGAAATTAATTTCAGGCAAAAACAAAACCATATTTGTAAAGCCCTATCCTTAGGCTTTTATGGGTGAGAACATTATCTCATGAAAATTTTTCGCTAGCCTGTGGCTGTTATCACAACTTGGTCATATTTGAGGCATATGGGAAGCAACCGGAAATGGCATGTTTTTCAGACCAAATATTTTCCATGCCCATATTTTATATCTTGAGGTCTTAGTATCCCTGCAAAGTTCAGCCCTTTGTTTAGTAATATCAAGAAAAAAATACTAAGGTTGAGGCTTTTTACTAAGAAAAAAACTTACGAGAAGATGGCTAACCAGGCCACTTCCGGTTAGAGTTTCAACAAAGCGTGTCTGCAAAAAACAGCCATTTAATTTCGATTATCTTTTTTCCTTCCAAGTTATGGTTAAAAGAGACTCTGAAGTTAATTGTCACCGAAAAGACTTGCCGTTAATAAGAAATTTTTATGTGATTGTTTTAGGACCGATCAGATAGTGGTCCGACAGCGGTTATAAATTTCTTGGAAGAAGTCTTGAAAATTACGGACGATAGAGCCGCTGCGAAAACTCTTTATTTACCTAACAACACATCTCTTCAAGTGAAGCTATGATCTTCGCAGTTATGAGCGCAATTTTTGCAATTGCGTAGAGAAGCCTGAAAAATTCAGGACTTCAACGGGGTTTGAACCCGTGACCTCGCGATTCCGGTGCGACGCTCTAACCAACTGAGCTATGAAGCCACTGACGTTGGGAGCTAACCTAAACCACAAATGACCAGCTCCCAACGTCAGTGGCTTCATAGCTCAGTTGGTTAGAGCGTCGCACCGGAATCGCGAGGTCACGGGTTCAAACCCCGTTGAAGTCCTGAATTTTTCAGGCTTCTCTACGCAATTGCAAAAATTGCGCTCATAACTGCAAAGATCATAGCTTCACTTGATTTCATATCCGCAGTTCATATATGATTCATTTCATATACCATTTCATCATTAACACATCTCTTGCCGGTAAATCACAATGCAAAATTGCATCTTTTTCGTCCAAACTGCAACGTTAAGTTTATCTCCTTTGTTCAACTCTTTCAACGTATCACGTCTGTGGCCCGTAGTAATGAAGCGCTAATTAAATCAGGATATAAGCAAGCTTTGTAGTTCCATTCAGTAGTACTATAACCCACCGGTTTGGGCTTTAATATTTTCTAAAGAAAAAAGATCTTATCGGTCTCTTTAAATGCAACCACAACATCTGTCGTGACACTACTTGAGAGTCGTTTTGAACCTTTAAGAAATTTGGAATATAATTATAGCTAATCGTATAACACAAATTGCAGTCACTCTTCCAGTCTATTTGCAAAGTGTCTGGATAAATTCACTTGCAAAAAACGCTTACCTGGCTTCACTTTTACAGACATGCCCCTTTCCTACAATCCCTTAAAAGTGAGGTAACATTAGAAACTTTAGCCCCAGCGATAAATTGGTCGCAAGTGCGTCGTTGTGAGTTAGATATACACAGGTCGATTAATATACCGTACGTGAAGAGGTCATTGTAGTTTGTTGGCTATGACTGACTTGGAATTCAGTTGTTTTCTCGTGCAGATTCGTCTCCTTGATATTGCAGAGAATGATTATGATAAAACTTGTATGAGAACCTCAATGGCATGATTTGTTTACTGAATATTTATTCATACCCAGTGCCCCAGTGTAAATGGCTCACGTATGTTGTAAATGATTGATAAGGACGTCCAAGACGGTCCGTTTTCGCCGCCAATCCGCTAAATTGCTGGAAGATTACTCACGGGCACTCTTTCCCTTTCTCTATCAGTATTTTCCTTTTGTTGCTTTCTCAAACAGCACAGATCCATGGTGGCATCCATACTGCATATATATCCAAAGATAGGACAGGGATGGAGTGGGTTATCCTTCCGGCAAAGACTACTGTTTTGGCAACTTGGGAAATAAAATATTTCAGCTTTCTTGGACCCCTTAAGGACTTGGGGTTTTTTTATCGCACCCGTAGCTGTAGATCACATGAAAAAGTAAGTCTTTATGGACTCACACTGAATTGCTGACCCTTAACTCTGGTTTCGGTAATAAGAAGCAACCTAGGCGGTAATCGCCATGGAGGGCCATTATGCATGCTGTAGGTGATAAGGTAAGTCGTCACAAGGCCTAGTGCCCGCTCGTACCTGCTGGAGCTTAAATTGGTTACTGCTCTTCTTTCCTGGACAGGATAATAATCACTGGTGCCCATTTATACATCTGGGCGGAGAGAGGCACTGTTAAAGAAAATTGCCTTCCCAAGACGACATGTCAACGCCCTAGTAACTTGGGGCCCGTTTCTTGAAAGTCCCGAAAACTTTTCGGGCGCGAAAAGCCATTTGTGAAACTGCCAACCACTTGTTCTTGAAAGCCGATCTTTTAACGTGTTTTCAAGGTAACAAAAAGAAAAATGACTGTGAAGTTTGACGACTTAAGTCCTCTCCGTTCTTGAGATACAAAGGGAATTGTGACACCCGAAAATGGCCAAAAAAAAGAAACTGTCTGCTATCTATTAATTAAACTAATTAAATCTATTCAGTCTGTAAGCGAATTTGTTTCATTTGAGTCCATTTGAGTGCTTTTGAAAGGCAGAGTGGCGAAAGTCTGGATTTCACAATTTAGTCCCTTGGAAAATCAAAACCATGAGTATACGGTGCACCTTTTGGAAAGAAGTTGACATATGTGGGGCACGAGATAACAAGCCGTCAGAGCCTGCTGTGACTCTCCCATTAGCGACATTAGATCGAGATGTTACACCCTGCTAGTCAAAGTGGGCGCTGCTGGTAATATAACTGACTGCGTCACACAGAGTTGACAATTTTACTGAATGGAAGTTAATTCTTAACCAAGCTGGCTTGTCTGGCGTCACAAAAGATGAATTAAAGACGATTTGTGATATGTCCACGTCACCGCCGAAAATTCACCCGTTTGCGTAAATATTCAGTAAACAAATCATGCCATTGAGGTTCTCATACAAGTTCTATCATAATCATTCTCTGCAATATCAAGGAGACGAATCTGCACGAGAAAACAACTGAATTCCAAGTCAGTCATAGCCAGCAAACTACAATGACCTCGTCACGTACGGTATATCAATCGACCTGTGTATATCTAACTCACAACGACGCACTTGCGACCAATTTATCGCTGGGGCTAAAGTTTCTAATGTTACCTCAACTTTAAGGGATTGTAGGAAAGGGGCATGTCTGTAAAAGTGAAGCCAGGTAAGCGTTTTTTGTAAGTGAATTTATCCAGACACTTTGCAAATAGACTAGAAGAGTGACTGCTATTTGTGTTAGACTTAGCTTTAATTATATTCCAAATGTCTTTAAAGGTTCAAAACGATTCTCAAGTAGTGTCACGACAGATGTTGTGGTTGCATTTAAAGAGACCGATAAGATCTTTTTTCTTCAGAAAATATTAAAGCCCAAACAGGTGGGTTATAGTACTACTGAATGGAACTACAAAGCTTGCTTATATCCTGATTTAATTAGCGCTTCATTACTACGGGCCACAGACGTGATACGTTGAACGAGTTGAACAAAGGAGATAAACTTAACGTTGCAGTTTGGACGAAAAAGATGCAATTTTGCGTTGTGATTTACCGGCAAGAGGATGTGTTGTTAGGTAAATAAAGAGTTTTCGCAGCGGCTCTATTGTCCGTAATTTTCAAGACTTCTTCCAAGAAATTTATAACTGCTGTCGGACTGATCGGTCCTAAAACAATCACATAAAAATTTCTTATTAACGGCAAGTCTTTTCGGTGACAATTAACTTCAGAGTCTCTTTTAACCATAACTTGGAAGGAAAAAAGATAATCGAAATTAAATGGCTGTTTTTTGCAGACACGCTTTGTTGAAACTCTAACCGGAAGTGGCCTGGTTAGCCATCTTCTCGTAAGTTTTTTTCTTAGTAAAAAGCCTCAACCTTAGTATTTTTTTCTTGATATTACTAAACAAAGGGCTGAACTTTGCAGGGATACTAAGACCTCAAGATATAAAACGTGGGCATGGAAAATATTTGGTCTGGAAAACATGCCATTTCCGGTTGCCTCCTATATGCTTCAAATATGACCAAGTTGTGATAACAGCCACAGGCTAGCGAAAAATTTCCATGAGATAATGTTCTCACCCATAAAAGCCCAAGGATAGGGCTTTACAAATATGGTTTTGTTTTTGCCTGAAATTAATTTCATGTTGGTAAAAAAGAGATTTAAAAAAGGCCAAAATTACACTGAAAATCAGCCTCTGGGGACCCCTGAGGGGCTGATATCCAGAACTCGGCTAAAAAAAAGTCGTTGAAGCTGAAACTTTGGCATATTACATAAGTCGACATAAGTACTTTGTGTACCAATTTTAAGCGAAATCGGCCGATCTTCATTTCCAAGTCTGCCCCGGTTTCTCAGGCAGAAGCTCTTAAGGGGATGGCTCTCAACTACCAAACTGTTGCTATGGAGCCCTTCAAATAATCTCTTCTCAATACCCTTTTACTCTACAGTTCCCATTTTCTGTCAAATGTGTGCAGTTAATGAAAAATGATGAGATGGTTCCCATCCAGTGAGAAAACCATGTCTATCTTTGTTTCCTGTTTTTCACAGAAATGCACAGCAGAGGACTGGGACTAATTGCACATGCACATTCTGATTGAAGTGATGTCAGATTTCCATTCAAAAAGTTATTTCACAGAACCTCCCATGCAATTTTCTTGCAGGGTTCTTTGACTAGAACGTTCCCTTAGCAACCATTGTCTTTCTGTAGTTACATGTCAGTGCCATCCCCCTTAATGTGTCTCAAAATGAAGCAGGTTGCAAGTAATTATTACTTATCTGTTTTGCTCTCATTGGAAGAGACAACTTTATAGGGGTAACAAGCATAGGAAATGTTGTCAAGAAATTTAAATATCTCAAAAATAACGTAACTAAAAACACTTTCTAATAAATAAATCTCAACTACAAAATAGTGCAGCATGCAGCCATGGAAAGTTCCCAACCCTCATATCTTTGGAACCCAGACTTGTATAGAAACACTGTCTGACTATGTTAATACAAGTGAGAACCATATCATTTTGATTTGTTGCGTGACCAGAACAGAACAAAGCCTAAAACTCAAGCAGTGTACACATCTGGATAAAGGAAACGCTACTGATGGTGAGTGATGGCCAAGGTCCAGATCTCTTCAAACTATTATTATTATTTTCAAATTGCATTATTTTAATGCACACTTGGGGCCTAGGGTGAGTTGTGCATGCACATTAACAATTTTTGAAGTACACATTTCAGGTGCAAACATTATTTTAAATTACACAAGTCAGTCACTCTCAAATGTTTCACTAAAACATGTACAGTGGCAAGAAAAAAGAAAAACACAAAAATCCATTGGCAAAAATGCTTAGTCTGTACTGTAGAAGGACCCCACTTAATGTTTTGTGATCAATTAAGTCCTAAAGAGATTACTGTTTTACATAAGAGATCATTTATTAATGGACAGTACCTGCAATATTAATCTAATACTGTCAACAACCTTAATTTAATTAATCACATCAAGTCTAATAAAAGGAACTCTGCACGGATAAAAGAAACATAAGAAGTATTAAAAAAGAACCAAATAAACATCTTCAAAACGATTCCGCAGTTCTCTTTTAAGTTCACGTCGTATAAATAGCAGTTGTTATGAATTCTCAGATTAAGCTCTGTGAACAGAGTCCACAAACAACATAAGATCAAGCAAAAAAAGGTTTTAAAAAAACCACAAAAAAACAGCGCGTGACCAAAGAATAGCTCGCAAAACTCCGAGGAAATCTCTTGAGCTTCTCAGTACACTGTGGTAAACCGAATTTTCCATAAAACAACATACTTTGCAAAAAGACTAACTCAGGTGACTTTGTTCAGCATGTTCGGGTGACTTAGCTTAAGTATTATCTATAATTAAGAGAGTTTTGATGTCAGGCAAAAAGAGAGCCAAGTTGGATTCTCTTTATACGTCGAACTATGACGTTTTCAGTTTTGTTTTTATAGTGCTTGGTGAATATAAAATGGCTTGATTTTCCAACCTTTGTCAAGTCTTCGTTCAGTTTTGTTCATTCCATTCATCACAAGCTGAATAAATACCATAAAACTTTTCCCATATTTAAATGTTTGTTGCATGAATTAGCCTTTTGTCCTTATGAATACCTTGTAATTTTCGCGACTTTTGTTGCTGTTCTCAACAGGGCGTTCGTACTTTATCCCCCAGGCGTTTGTTGTGATAAAAATGAATGACGTGAAGACGCAAATACAACTTCGTTCCCAGGTTATTATATCCTCATCTTTGTTGCCTGATCTAGGGGGACAAGGTTTGAGTCTGCAAATTATACTACTACTACCAGTATTGATCTGTATTAAAAGTCAGAACGGCCACACACCAAGCTTTATCAAATTCTCAAGTATGGTGATAATAGACCCAATATTAAGCGAAATGCAGCTATTTAAAAACGTCAAAATTTACAAAGAAATGTATGGCCATCCGTACGCTGCATTTGGTTGAACAAAAATTCATAACTGCGAGGCTCATAGCTTAATTTGAAACATTTCTTTGTAAATTTGGATGCATTTAAATGGCTGTATCTCAATCAAAATTAGCCCGATTTACGCCAAACTGTGAGCTCTTTCTGAACTTTGTTCTGACTGTGGTTAAATAGTTGCTAATCCCATAATTTACATCCTCCTACATAGTCCTCTCGGGCTTGAATTCTGCACAGACTACGATCCATACAGACTACCTTTTATGAAATCAAGTTGCTGCTCTAATTCCTAACAGGAATATAGGGCTGTTGTTCGCTTATAGTTATCGGCTACTGATTTAAGCAATTGTCTCTTATAGACACCCATATACCATCCATTTCAAACTGGTGGTTCTAAAGGGATTCTTTTAACCGCACTTCAAATATACAAACACTTAATTCATCGAGTCCTTCACCGAAACAAACGAGCCCAACAAATTGATCAGTGCGCCCAACTGGATTCCACCTGAATTTTTCAGGTGTCTATAGGAGACAAGTGCTGAAAATGTCCACATTAGTGCGAAGACCACTTCTCTCTCTCTCTGTCTTTAGATTCATGCCTGAGTAATTGCTACTCATTTGCCATGGCAAATTTTAATCATGTAAAAAGACTTTAAAATGGTTTTAATCCATATGTAGCGAAAATTTCTACTTTCTTTGTCACAGCAAAGCTGAATTTGCGATGTGTTTTATTGTGAAGTTAATAACGCAAATTTTTCATAACTAATGAGGAAATACTCAATCTTAGGTACACGCCACAAAAATAATACATAAAATCTTGATTTTAGCAGATTCTAAAGGTCTTTGAAGAAAAGATAATTGCTACCAAAGCCCTCGTCAATCTGAAATATTTTTTACCCTTTGCGAGGTGAATTTCTGAAAAATATTGCGTCTTGAGTAAACTTGACCTTAAAGTTCAAAATTTTTTTAGATGGTTCGGAAATGTTTTTTTGTCATAAAAATTATTTTTTAGTCGTTTATAAAGCAATTTTTGCACATAGGGTCTGCGCTTTGAAAGATGAATTGCATCCATTTTCGATTAATTCAATTTATTTTACTTTTTTCCATTTATTTGCGAAAATACTCAAATACTCACTTTCCTTGCAAATACCCACTTTCAGTTTTCGGTGACAAACTATCAATTTTTAACTTGTATGCGATGACTTGATGACAGTTGGCCACATCACAGGGTCGATCTGAGAAATAACATGCTTTGAACTCCCAAAATAATTGTTTTTTTTTGTTTTCCTTCTTTTTTTTGGTTGTAAACATTTTGTAAGTCTTACGTTGTTACGTTGGAAGGACCTTTACATGCCCAGCACGTGGTCAGACATGTCTGTACTGCAAAAAGCGAAACCACTTCGCTAAAGTCTGCAGGTCAAAAAATGGAAGACAACGATTTCACTCCTTAGAACAAGCCATAAGCCAAGCCCCACAGACATGCCCCGAATCAACATTATCCGCAGCTTTTGAGTCGGTTGTTTTTTAATCAATCACCATAGCTGGCGTCTCACGCAGCGAGTCCAATCCTTATAGAGATGAAGTATTCTTATCAATTAATCTACACCTTCCACAGGACACCCACAAGAACACCATCCTTAGCGCCCAGATCGACACCGGTGCGCAGGAAAACATACTCCCAATGCGGCTCTATCGTCAAATTTATCCTCACAACCTAGGCGATCATGCAAGTCTCAGACCAGCTTTCTTGTCATCCGCGGATGTCATCCTCACTGCCTATGGCGACTCGCGAATCAAGCATGACGGTATTGTTACCATACCTTGTTCATACAAAGGGGGAAACACCCGAGCACCCTTCTATGTCACAGATACCCCAGGCCCAGCAATAATTGGCCTCCCGACATCCACCGACCTGAAACTGCGTCCCCACACCCCGTGACAGTACAGTTTCCAAAGAAGAGCCCATTAAGGACAAAGATGACCTGATCAGTCAGTATCCCGAGTGCCTCAATGGAGTGGGGAAATTCCAGGGCGAATACCACATAGTGCTTGACCCTAATATCCCATCAGTTGTCCACCCCCCAAGGCATGTGCCAATCAGCCTCAAAGACGACATCAAAAGAGAACTAGATGAGATCGTTAACAATGACATCATAGCAAAGATCAAAGAAGGCGAACCTACACAATGGGTCAACAGCCTTGTTTACCGCTGCAAGCAGAACGGGAGGTGAAGGCTCTGCCTGGATCCTAAAGACCTCAACACAGCCATTCAGAGAGAATGTCATGTCACTCCCACCATAGAAGAAATCCTACCAAAGTTAGCTGATGCTAAAGTATTTTCTATAGTAGACGCAAAGTGCGGGTACTGGAACGTGGTCTTGGATGAAGAATCTAGTTACCTCGCTACATGTACATTCAATTCCCCATTTGGTTGATACAGATTCAAGTGCATGCCCTTTGGGCTCAGAATGTCTCAAGATGTCTTCCAGACTAAGATAGACCAAACATTCAAAGGATCTGAAGGCGACGTAGGGATTGCAGACGACATTGTAGTTTTCGAAAAGACCACAGAGGAACAGGACCGCAACATCCACGCGATGCTAAAGCGCTGCATAGATACCGGGCTTAAGCTAAACCCTGACAACTGCTTCAGAAAGCAAAACAAGATCAAAGAGTAATTTGTGGCCAAAATGGTGTCCAGCCAGACCCAGGCAAGGTCTCTGCTTTGAAGCAGATATCTTCTCCTACAAATCGCCAGGAACTGCAAACCTTCCTAGGGCTAGTACACACTGACAGCCCCACTCCGTAAGCTTCTGAAGGAGGACAACTGTTTTAAATGGTGCGCAGCGCACCAAGACTCTTTTAATAAGAGCAAAGACTCTATCAGCAACGAGATCACTCTGACATACTTCGATCCAATGAAAGAAACTATTCTTCAAGTTGATGGTTCCATGAAAGGCCTAGGTGCTGCCCTCACACAAGACCGTAAACCTGTCGCTTTCATCACTAAAGCCCTAACAGATGCCGAGTCAAGGTACGCAAACATCGAAAGGGAATTGCACACCTACCTATACGGCCAAAGTTTTACTGTTCACACTGATCACAAGCCCCTAGAAAGCATTCACCTCAAACACTTGAGTGCTGCTCCCCCCCGTCTGCAGCGGATGCTACTAAGAGTGCAACCATGACCTCACCATTCGCTACCAACCAACATCTTTCATTAAAGCTTTATGAACTTGATAGTAGTAATGATGTTTTATTGATAAGTGATTCTTGTCAATGGGGCAAGGATGCTTTTCTTGTGACATGTCTTGTATTAAATTATCCGTTATTCCCTCCCAGTGATTGAAGTCACTTGAGGGTGGATAGCTTTTTCCATTTTTGTTTAGCTACAGCACAGTCTACAACTGATCAATAAAATATTGGCAGAAACTTGGACACTCCCTGCTTGCTTCAATTATATTTTTATCATACCACTGGATTTTTTCATAAAATAAACACATACTGTAATGGAATGGGGTCGTCCTCCCAAAATATGTACAACTGGTGATCTGGGCCTTATGGTTGTTGCAATTGATGAGGCCAGCTGCCCTCCAGGAAATAGCATAGGCAATTGATATTCTGAAATAAAACGTTACCTCAAAGTGGAACGTTTTAAGAGCTCAGTTTAGCAGGGAAGTGCATTCTGAGTTGAAATTAAGTCTGGGCGACGTGAGTTTCACTCAGACTTTGTTAATAAGATGTCTGGTGATCCACAGACACTGTTTGCCATCACGAAAAAGATGCTTAATCAAGTGAGGGAGTCCCCTTTTCCAGAGCATTGTAACTTGTTGACCCTTGCTAATGAACTGGGGGCCTTTTTGAAAATGAAAATTTCTAACATTCGCTCTGAGTTAGATGTAGCAGCTACAGTTCACAACAATCATAGTACTTTAGCTCCATCGGCAAATTGCTTCCAACCCTCATCCTTCTCGAGATTTTTCTCTCTTCTCCTCAGTAAAGACTCTGTCAAGAAACTTGTGCTTAGTGTACCAACGAAATCGTGTTCTCTGGATCCTGTCCCCACGAAAGTAGTAAAAGAATTTATGGATGAACTCATGCCCTTGTTAACTGTTATTATTAACCAGTCATTACAATCTGGTGTCTTCCCAGACATGTGGAAGGAGGCTCTCGTAACTCCTATGCTCAAGAAGTGTGGTTCTGATTTGGCTTTCAAAAATTTTCACCCTATAAGTAATCTCCAATTTGTTTCTAAGTTAGTTGAACGAGCAGCAGCAGATCAGCTACAGCCCCATCTGGTTACAAATATCCTGTTTCCTTTGCTCCAGTCGGCATATCGTCCCAACCATAGTACTGAAACAGCCTTACTCAAAATTAAAAATGACATCTCAATGAATATGGATAAACAACACGCTACGTTTCTTATCCTTCTGGACCTCAGCGCCGCCTTCGATACGGTTGACCATCAAATTCTCCTAAACCGTTTACGCACAGAATTTGGTGTATCTGGAAAAGTCTTAGACTGGTTCGTCTTGTACTTATCAAATCGTTCTCAAAAAGTTACAGTTGATGGTGTATCATCAGACCAGTTCGGTATCAATTTTGGGTACCCCAAGGCAGTTGCCAAGGTCCTCTGTTAATCGTCATTTATACATTTGTTCAATATTGTTAATAACCACTTGCCCAACGTACACGCCTATGCTGATGATAGTCGTATTTGGCCTTAAACATGGTAATTATGCCAACGAAACTGCTGCTGTGTCTTCCATACAATCCTGCATTCGTGATTTACAGAACTTGATGCTGACAACAGACAACAGACTTTATTTTAACAATAGAGAAGAAGGCCTTTGTAGCCCGCAGTTAGCAGAGCTAACTAAAACTGACCCTGTATAATTAATAAGCTCTCACACACACACACGCGCGCGCGCGCACACACACACACACATTAAATAAATAAATAAACAAGTAAATAAAAATAAAAAATAAATAATAGAAATAATTGTTATAACTAATCCTGATACATATAAATTGCGTTACCCTAAGAGGAAAATAAGGGAAAATACTCTTAACAAGTTGAAAAGGAAGCTGATCAGTTAACATACAAACAAAAACTAGAAAGATCAATGTAGCGCATATCAACATTCATCTCCTCAGTTTCAATAATTTTCAAAAGTACAATCATAGACAAAACTGTTGGGAAGGTTACCACTTTTGACGTCTTCTTTGCTTCTCTCCCCACCCCCCTGATTCAATGTTGCGCAAAACTAAATGCTTTTCGTAGGAAATTGTAGTGTTACCTTCCAACATTGAATAGGGGGGAGGGGGGCTTTATAAGAGAACGAGAAAGTGTTTTTTTGCGCCTTAACAGAAGCGGGTTGAAACAGCTCTGGTGGGGTTCATTTATATAACCTTCCCAACTACTTTTGTCTAGGATTGTCTGAAAATTCTGGGTGTGGCCGTCATTGGAAATACTACTTTTTTATGCTAGCGTTCACAGTTTCGGTGAAAAAAAAAAACATAACTATTGCTTTTTGTAATATTTATATGTTTTTTGCCATGTTAGGATAAATTGTAGGCGTTTGCTTGGTTATAAATAGGGGAAAGTTTAACTGTCATATATGCATTAGGATGTCTTGTTGTATATTAAATTGTAGAGCAAATAAAATGATGACAATTCCTTCACGAATTAACAAAAAGGGGAGGAGTCTAGATGATAGATAATGAAAGCAAAGTATATATTGTTAAAGTTGGTGGAGTTCACGGACTAAACACTTAGAATGGCGGAGGTCAATTTCACTTTGCGAAGTCGAGATCAGCGCCTTGTGTATCTTTTGACATACAGTAGAGCCGATTTGGAGAAAGTTCCCACTAGGGATGTATTTGCCGAAATGGTTTCGTTGCCTTGGATGGAAATTGCTGGTGTGAAAGTTATACAGTGGGTTGTAGCGCGTGAATTACACGCTGATGCAGGTGCCTCGGAGAGCCATTCGCATTATCACATGGCATTGAAGCTTGAAAAACGCGCTCATTGTCTGAAGGTATGCAAGTTCTTGGACGACGGGTACGGCATCAAGGTCAATTTTAGTTCCAATCACAACACGTACTATTCAGCGTACAAATACACAACAAAGGAAGATAGAGATTGTGTACACTCAGAGGGCCACCCAGACCTCGGAAACACACCTCCACCGAGAACTGAAAATGCTATTTCCGGTAATAAAAGAAAAGCAGCTCGCAGTGCTAGAGTTTCCAAGAAAAGAAAGCGCGGTATGTCCATGTACGAGGTGAGGTTCATTCAGGCTAAGAATGTCAAATCACGGCTGCAGCTAATGTCCATTGCGGCGTCACAAAATCGTGAAGGCAAAACGGATCTTGCTCAATTTATATGTAACAGGGGTGGAAAAGCAGTTGATGAATGCCTGGCTGTTGCACACGAATTGGCAACTGCAGAAGCGAAATTTGCACGCTCAAAGAAAACTCGCATCGAACTTCTGCAGGACAACTATACAGGGGAATGCGTAGCTGAATGTAATGGCGAGTGGATGGGGGCAGAAGTGCATCTCCTCACCAGAAATGAGATTAGCATCAGTGTTTTTGCTCAGGCGGTCTTCACATTGTTAGAGAAAGGAAGGGGGAAGTACCGTAATATTTTTATTCACGGTGTTGCAAATTGCGGTAAGAGCTTCATGCTCTCCCCATTGAAGGCCATATACGGCACGTTTTGCAACCCTGCAACTGGAACTTTTGCCTGGGTAGGGGCGGAAGAGGCTGAGATAATTATGTTGAATGATTTTCGCTGGAAACCATCCATTATAGCCTGGGCTGACTTGCTGCTGTTGTTAGAGGGAGATATAGTTCATTTACCCGCTCCAAAAAATTTCTCCAAACGCGACATTGAGCTAAGCAAAGATACACCCATCGTCGCAACATCAGATGCGCCAATTGTTTTCATAAAGGGAGGAAGTGTTTGCCACGCGAACACCGAAATGATGAATGTAAGGTGGCGATTTTTCCATTTCTGGAGACAAATTCCACCATCAGAAGAACTCCAGTTGGCGCCATGTGGTCACTGTTTTTCTAAACTTATTTTAGATAACATCAACGGAGATACGTTCTCGACTTAGAGTCACGTTTCTATTGTATTGGCTTATCTTATTTTGATCACCCGCGTCGATAACTTACAGTTCACATTACTCCCAACATGACTCCCAACATTACTCCATTTTCAAAGCCTAAAATAATGGCTTTCAAGCCAAGCTGCAGATAAAATATAGAAACTGGAGTGTAAAGGGCTTTAAAGGAAATAGTAATAGGACGTTTCATGGCCATTTTAGCTTTATTTTAGGTAAATTACAACATTACTCCATAAAGAGGGCTTAAATTGAAATAACAGATCTAATTAACTTTATGAATACATGGTTTCAATGGAGTAATGTTGAAAATAAGGAGTTTCAATAATAAGAGTTTCAATAATAAGAGAGACATTGTACGTATTCTAGTATGCTTTACATATAACTACGTTATTGTTGCAAAATATCACATTCATTGGGCAAATATTTCGTATTTTCTGATGGAGTAATGTCATGGAGTAATGTCCTAATACGTGTGGATTACCTTTCCCAAAATAGGACAATGATTGACACTCCATCCTACTAGCGCCAGTAATCACTTTCAATTTACTTCTGTAATGTGACTTAAAAATGAACGTGGCAATTTCAAAATTGTGTTCTACATGTACAGGATAAATTGACTAAGGTATCTTACCAATTACATGCTATCTAATACATCTTTCAATAGCTTCATTATCTAGGGAGTCTTTTACAAGGTGAAAAATTGATTCACATGGGTTCAGGTCCGGCGAACGAGAAGGTATCTTACAAAGTTCGCATTCAATTTCTCTTAAAGCATTCATTGCTAATTTGCTAACCTGACTTGGATCGTTATCCATAACGAAGAGACGCTTACCATCTCGTTTTGGTCCTGCACGTCCAAAACATAGATTAAAATGCTGCCTAATGAAATTTGCAAAGAATTGACCATTCATCTTTTCATAGGCCTCGTTGAGAATCACACCTTTTCCATAAGCTATTGCCACCATTACGTGGAGGCGTTTTCCTCCTGCTAAATCTTTCGAACCTTTGCTGGTTATATGCAAACCTTCACATTTTCGGCGCCAAACTCTTGCCTTTGGAGTCATTGCTGCACTCATCGGGTTCGTTTTGTATACAAAGGACACACCATCCAAGTAGAAAGCTACTTCTCTGGTTTTCCCTCCCTACCCCCCCCGATTCAATGTTGTGCAAAACTAAATGCTTTTCGTAGGAAATTGTAGTGTTACCTTCCAACATTGAATAGGGGGGAGGGGGACTTTATAAGAGAACGAGAAAGTGTTTTTTTGCGCCGTAACAGAAGCGGGTTGAAACACAGCTCTGGTGGGGTTCATTTATATAACCTTCCCAACTACTTTTGTCTAGGATTGTAGATGAGTCAGCTTGCGTTTAAAAGGTGCTTTTCTTAGCTCACGAAGTTCAGAGGGGATGCCATTCCATATTTTCGCAACAACTCTGGAAAAAGAAAACAACTGATGATTTGTTCTCGCCTGTTTTACATAGCAGCTTCCAGCAACTGAGAAACGAGTAGTATAGGAATGAACCTGTTCAGAGCGAGTAAAAAGTTCAGAAATATTGGGAAGGGCACAATGATTTTCGATGTCATGTAACAGAGAGGTAACCAATTTGAAGTAAAGCATTTTTATCGGTA
>NC_090894.1:35472437-35479937 GCF_036669925.1 Montipora capricornis
AAATTTGGTAGCGAACTCGGTTATGCGGTAGCGAACATGTAGCGAACTCGCACGTAGCAAACAAGTCATTTTGGTACTTTCGCAAGCCAACATTTGTAGGCTTGATTATTTGAATTGTGCGAGTTGAACAACAAAATCTCAGTGTCTGATATTAAAGTGTCACAGAATTAAAAATATTTGTGCTCCCATTGAGCTTGGTCTGAGTGCTGTTGTGTTAGCTTTTCCTTGTCACATTCAACATTATATTATATACAATACTTTATTACATAAGTTTAGAGATTTACATGCACTTCCGTGATGAAATAAAAATGACATGACATATGATGTTTTCAATAATGAAAAATTGTCGTATCGGCCTTTCGATTTGTCGGACGATTTTTTCACTAGTGAAAAATTGTTGTATCAGTCTTTTGATTGGCTAATATTATGTTGAATTTTGCTATTTGTTTAGGACTTGAGTTCACAATCGGTGGATTGATAGCCTCTCGATTCACACTTACCTCATTAATCACTCACTCCCATCCCCATTAATTAACCCTTTGATGTCCAAACTGGCCTAAAATGGCCAGGTTATTCTGTCTAACGCCAGACGATTTTACTCATCAATGGGGAACCCCTGGGAGTCAATGGGTTTACTTTCTGATCTCTGTACTTATATAATATAAATAAACAAATTACTTTATAGTTGGCATGTTTGTACGATGTTTGTTACTCATTCATTGTGAAGGATCGTTTACGTGATCCTTCACAACTCATGAACAAATATCGTACGCACTCACCAACCATGAATTAAATGGTGGAAATAGTTTCTCTTTTTTTCAAAAAAAAATATATATTCTGTCCTTAGATATAGCTAGGCATAGTTAATCTAGGGACTGGTTATGAAACCCTGGGAATTTCAAAAGCAGGAACAATACAGTCGCAATTAGATGTTGAACCGACCATGACCCTGCACAATCTTTTGTTTTTGGTTCGCAAGTGAATTTCGAATAAATTAGTCCAAACTTTTGATTGGTTATCCTGCCGAAAAAAGCATGTTTTTGTCAGGTTTTGTGCAGAAGTGAACAAAAACATGAAACAAGCCCACATCTATTAACTATGAGTTAGGGTAATCATATCAAGACTAAATTTGGCCAGGTTATTAAGTACCCATTGCAGATTTCTCACATTATATTTCCCTCCAAAGTAATGTAACCATGGCAACAATATTAGGCATTTGTTTGAGCCTTAAAATCAATATATATTGTCTTTTTTGAAGAAACAGGGCGGTGAAATCTACCCATTCAGCATTACCAGATAATGTTAGAAATAATCTCTAATAAAAATATTTAAAATTCTTCGAAATCTGTAGGCCAGTTTTTCAGAAAAATCAGTTTTTTTTTAAATTTGAAATACAGACGTTTTAACTTAATCTAAGCTAACATGAGAAAAAGGAAAAAATTCAGGGTCCGGAAGCAGAGATATAAACAAGTAAAGTTGCAAAATCAGGAAAAATGAGGGGGTTACAAGATCAGCATTTACGCATGTGTTACGTGCTAATTCAAGTCTGCACGCGAGTTGACCTACAGGCCAACACCAATGGATTTAAGCGACCATCAAACCATTTGAATAGGTGATGTCTATTTACATTCCATATTATATAGGAATTAGCAGAAAGGTGAGCGATTTTGAATCATGAGGTGACGCAAGCTGTTTTCGAATTGAGTGTGTGGCATACACGGGCGCGCTCAGCTGGAAACCCTTTCGAGCATCCTTAAGTTAAGCCTTTCACATTCAAACGGCCTCAACCAGCCAGACTTAGTATTTTACTCTGTCTAACGCCAGACGATTTTACCCATCAATGGGGAACCCCCGGGAGTCAATGGGTTAAGTTGAGTTTACCATATGAAAGGAATTGTTTGTGATTGCCTATAAATAACATGTTGAGGCTCAAGATGGCGACGTGTGAACCCCCATGCCAACTATCAAAGTTGATAGGAACTAAGTGAGAGCAAGCCTTCTAATTACTGTTTTAGCATAACCCACTGACAGATTTATTCAACAAAAAGATAAAATAAAGTAAAGTAAAGTAAAGCAAAGTAAAGCAACCATATTTAACGTCGATAACTCGTAACAGTAATTCAACTGACAAACCTGAGGTCGACGGTGCGCTCATTTTACTCCCCCCTCTCCATCAGTGCTCCGTTTTACGGGTATTTAAAGCTACTTAGCTACACGGAAAGGAAAGAAGTCGAAACAAGGATGCGAGATCCGGGAATCGAACTCAAGACCTCTTGCACCAAGGCCGCGCACTAAACGACTGTGCCATCCTTGCTCCTTGTGAAAATGTGAAGGGGAAGCCATATGTAATAACATTGCAGCTCCTGGTCATGTCTATGAATTGTTAGCCACTCCTGGGCGGTTGAGTGCAGCTTTTGGGATAAGGTGGCTAGTATATACATGTATATATTCCGGCTTGGAATTATCCTTTTTAAGCCAGTTCTATTTTCAAACACTGGGTTCACGATCATCGTAATGAAGTTTATTTTCACACACACTTTTATGTGGACTGCAGGTCTTGGCAGATTTCCCTGGAAACAAACCAATATTAGATGGGTTCACAGTCTAAATGAAAACACTTTGATGAATAGGTGAAGAGTACATTGTACAAAGTAGGGGAGGAGTATCGGGAAAGGCTAAGGGGATGAGATGCAAGTTTGGTTGACCGTTTGGGGAAAGCTGCAAAGCCCACACATGTACATGTATGCATTGCGTACCTATCTTAAATTATAATTAGTATCTATGGACAGTCAACTTTAGCAAAAGGAACAAACATTACTAAATTAATTTAAACGACTTTTGGATGACCTTGAAAAAGTGGTCGCAATTTTTTTCACGGACCAATGTTTGGCAAGATTAAAACAAAGCTTTTCCTTATTCCTGCCAAGGGAACTCCTAATTTGGGCAGTAAACAGTTCGAAACTGATTAATTTAAAATACATGCATTTCAAATGATGCCAAAGCAAAATGCCAATCGCTTTCCAGAAAGTTCTATGGTGTGATGACGTTGTTTGCATTCGTTATGCCAATGAAAAATTTGCACTCGTTTGTTTTTGTTCGATAAGCCAGTTTTTGCATTTTTTTTTAAGTTCTGTTGTTACATTTGCTTTCTAGGGTCATCTGAAAGTCGCTTTAATATGGAATTTTTTTTGGTTTATGCATAATGCGTCCTGTTTGAAACTGGTGAGAGTAGAAGGTTCCTATAGCATGAAATGCCTTGTACTTTTAGGAACTTCTGATTTGATTGTTACACTGTTTACAGTTATGGGATTCTACAAGTTCCAAAGTATGGACTTCAAAATAAATGGAGCTGAGCTCTAACATGACAATATAATACCTTAGGTATTTTGACATGTGAAACACATCCCTCAGGAGATGGCAGAAAGTGCTGTAATGAATGCACATCTTCATTGCGATCTTCCAAATCTGCTTTCATATACATGTAAGTAAGTAACTTTCTTTCAACTGGGGTTGATGAGGCTGATTAGGCCCCTAGCAAATACATGCTAATATGCCGAGAAAAGTGAAATAAATAAATAAAAATTGTATATATATATATATATACATGATCAATTAATAACTAACATTCTAACTATATCAATAAATAAACAATCTTAACTCTTAAAATTATTACAATGAATCATAGAAATCTGTACATTACAGATGTAGTTCTCTCACAGCCTTCTTAAATTCCTTAAGATTTTTCGTTGAACGTAATTAATCCGGTAAAGATTTCCACACTTTGGCACCAATAAAAGTCGTAGATTTTAGGCCAAGTTTGTAGTTTTCTCACGTGGGACAACTAGCTTGTTGGTACCTGTCAAGCACTTCACATTATTACGTATGACGAACAAGTCACTTATATATCCCGGTAACATACCATTAACAGCTTTAAAAATTAATATGGCAACGTCCTGGAAGGCAACGATTGGACAAAGTTAAGGCGTAGTCATCATCACCATGAAGGGGCACCGGTTTGTTGTAGACACACCTTAGAGCTCTCACATTAAGTCTTTCCAGCTTCTGCTTATCAGACTCATTACAATTATTCCAGATCGCAGAACAGTAAGTAAAATAAGACATTACATACGAGTTGTAGAGGCACATCTTCCAAGAGATTGAAAGTGTGTTCTTTAGCCTGCTCAAAACGTCTAACTGATTTCCAACTTTCTTTGTAATCTTGCCAATGTGTTTGCTAAAATTTAGTGAGTTATCGATAGTTACGCCTAAAAGTTCTAAATGGTCTAAGATAGGAACATGTACATCACTAATGCTAAAGGAAAGATCACAAGGATAGTTTTTTGGAAGAATAATACATTTACATTTCTCGGGGTTGAGCGCAAGCTTATTATCGTCAAACCAACGACTCGCAACAGCGAGATTGCCATTGATTACAGACTTCACCACCTCAGGATCGCAATCACTAATATCAATTTGATTATCATCAGCATAGTTGGACAAATTAGCACGATTAATAAAATAGAACAGATCATTACGAAAAATATTAAAAAGAAGGGACCCTAACACCGATCCCTGAGGTACACCCTTAGAAAAAACAACAACATCAGATGTTACATCTTCTATCCTGACACGCTGGGACCTATCTCTAAGGTAACTGTGTAGAAGGGGCAGGCTGACTGGAGCAACACCGTAGGCAGCAAGCTTAGCGAGGAGGAGGTCGTGCGGTATCATGTCAAAGGCTTTGCTCAGATCCATAGAAACTGTGCCAACAACACACTTATTGTCAAGTGCATTCCTCCAATCCTCAATCAAACGTAGAAGTACCGCCTCACAGCTGTAGCCCTGTCTATAGGCAGACAGAAACGGTGAGAGAGAGTTGGTGTGCAAGACACTTCTCAAAAACGTTATCCAGAGTAACTAGAATCGACACTGGCCGATAAAAAGATTTGTCATAAGGATCGTCCTTTTTGAATATGGGGCAGATTTCGGCCAGCTTCCAAGCAGCCGGCACAGAGCCAGTGTCAATAATCTTGTCGATAAGAACAGATAGCGGATAAGCAAGAGCATCAGCACCATCCCGCAATGTTCGTGGCAGTATCTTATCATAGCCAGTTGCTTTCTTTTGGATAGAGTGACTTAAGTATATGTTCGACTTCAGGTGGACATACAGAGCGAAACTGGAAGGATTCTTCCGCAGAGCAGTGGGTCTGTATAGCAAAGATACTTGGATGACTGTTAAAACGGAAATAATCATCGTGACGCCCATCGCTATCATTGTCCTTCAAGAAGGATGAAAAGTGCGTGCTAAAAATTTGTGCTACTTCCAGTTTGTTAACAACAAGACTATCACCCTCTTTAAGCTGAATGGAATCCCGGCTGATGCTTTTCTTTGAGTGCATGAAAGGCTCGACTGTTTGCCACCCTCCCACAGGCCCCAAAGGTCCGCATTTTGATACTCAATATCCAAGTTAAGGTGTGCAGTCGGTTAAACTGAAGTTTAAAACTTAACATTTAATTAAAATCAAAGAATGGAAAAAGCAGTAATGTATTCACTGGGAAACTAAAACCAACTGCACCCTAGTAGCCCGAGCCATTCAGAACATTTCAATGAGGGCACAGCTAAGGGTGCGTTTTTTTTGGAAAAACCAAAAACGGAAAGGTGCTAACAATATTGTTGCTGTCAAGAAACTTTTAGTGTAATTTCTGGTGTGAAATTTGCAGGAAACCTGACTATTTTCGACCTATTCATGTCTTCGATTGTACGGTAAAAATAGCGCGAGAAGAACATTTGGACTGAACTGTCACGTACGGCGGTAGCTGTTGTGTACCATTTTTGCATGGGAAACCGCTTGTCAAAAATACTTTTTTCAAATCCTTTCCCAAAAAAATGCTGAAGTGATGAATCTCAAAAATCCGGATTTAGATTTAATCCGAGGTATCCTCCTCGAGTGTGGATACTTTCCTACCGTGTACTTTCCCGATACAATTTTTCATGTATTGCTACTTTCCCAAATAAATGGATCAGACAATTAAAAATACATTTCGGTAGTTTGGTCCACTTTGGCCTCGTTAGCACCCCCCCACATGAAATCCTAGTTATGGGCCTGCCGATATCAAATGGGATCAAATGCAAATCATCACGAAATCACTCAGGATCGAAATTCTTGAAAGTGCGTTTTTCAACGGTTATAGGGCAAGTCCTAGGGCAGTGTGACCTGCTAACAGCATAGACCAAGTGATGGTCACTTAAGCCCAAATCTAACGTGCCAGACGTTAAAAAAGATCAAGGCCTATTTGTCAGGATTACGTCTATGAGAGTACTAGATGTTGCAGTCACTCTCGTGGGTTCCCTGATCATGTACCTGTACATGTTGGTTTTGTCTACATGCAGATAGCTTGGAAGATGCAAAGCACAGCTTTGTCTGGCATTTTATCACCCACTTTAACATCAGAAATAATAATAATAATAATAGACAGAGCTCTTTCATGGATTTTTTTTGTTTTTGTGCAAACACGAACATTCATGAGAGCTTAATAGCCCATTTCCGAGTTCTGAGCTCCCTGAAAACTGGTACCGAATTTCTGCATGGGAGAGAGGCTAGGTGCTCACATAGCAGCGCGAAAATAAAAATCTCAGCAAGTTTTATCAAAAAAAATTAGACTGATTAAATATGGTTTACTGCTCCGTAGATTTGTGTCGGAACGGTAATCGGAACCGGGCAGACCTGTCTTTCTTTCGATTTCCTACGGACAAACAACTTTCTATTTGGTTGAAATTCTGTCGTAAAGCTGATAGAAAGTAGGAAAGCAATAGCTTGCTAGGAAAACAACTTAAGGATCTGTAACGAGCACTTTACTGATGATTCTTATCGGAAAACATTTAATGGTAGGCGTACCCTCAACGATTATGCCATACCAGCAATATTTCGAATCTACAACAAACCTGAAACATCGAGAAATGAACGCTGCGAAAAAACGTGCAGAAAAACGATCTTTTCAGAGAGAGTCCCATGTCAAAACAACGAAAAAAGCGAAAGCTCAGAGTGCAGCAAACACAAGCACAGCTGATATTGGTATCATACACAATGATCATACCTATGCAAAAACACCAAGTGGTGATCATGTTTCCGAGGGCACACTTGCGAAGAATAGAAGTTCGACTGGAACCCAAACCGATGTTACATTGGTAGATGTCCAACAGTGGGAAGACGACCAAGAGGAGTTAATTCGGTTACGTCAAGAGAATGAAGAAATGCCGCAAAAGCTTCAAGACAAACCTACTACTAAGAGGGAATTGTTTATGGAAGACGTTTTAAAAGGCAATGAATCAGTAGGGTTCTATTCTGGTGTTCCTTCTCTAAGTTGTCTGCAAGTGCTTTCAGAGTTACTAAGGCCAGAAGCAGAAAATTTGAAATACTGGGAAAAGAATAAAGGGAAAACTATGGCATATCAAACATCAGGTAAAAAGAAACCGGGACCAAAGAGAGTTTTGAAGCTAGA
>NC_090894.1:35497437-35524937 GCF_036669925.1 Montipora capricornis
TCACGCAACACTTTAATCTGACGCAAAAGCATCCTCTCTTCTCGTGTGTTCAATTTCCTTGGCCTTCCAGGGCTTAATTTCAATCTCTTCTTTCCTTCTTCTCTTTTAAGGCCTTGCACGCCTTCTTTCTTAATCCTATACACTGTTGCTAATGAAATTCCTACGTCTTTAGCAACATCTTTAGCTTTCTCGTTCTTATCTTTCACCCGTAATAAAATATACGCTCTTAAAGCGTCGTCAACGCGCCTTTTATATGCCATTTCCAGTTGTTTTATCTATGCGTCTCAACGATGACGTAACAATGTTTTTGCTCTAAATTTGAGTTCATTAACTCTAATTTTGTCCAAGATTGTAGATTCAAATGGAGAAGGTATGTAAATGGAAGGAGTATTGGCTTGCTTGCACAGATTTCAATATGGTTAGTTGTACATTTTCAGGGGAAACTGAGTGTGTATTTCAAAGGTTCTCTATAACATGTTACCATAACATACAGTATTTTAATACCAATGCTTTGAACTATGGTTTTTGTATTTCTTGTAACAAGCTCTTAATTCATTGGTTTGCAGTTTTCAAGCTTGGTATTAGCATTTTTGAGCTAAATGTTGGGACTGTAGTAATTAGATTGTTTGCATTAACCTGCAGGATGGAGTGGCTTTGATGAAGAACTGTTAACCCTTGGAAGAGTGAAGTCCCCCTCTTTGGCTCTTCAGCAGTACAGACAACAAGTTATCACAGGAGGGTTACGCCACTATATCAGCATTAACCAGCATTCAGACACATTGTTTCGTGACATTATTGCCATTTACAAGAGAGCCAATGACAATCTGATGAGAAGGCCTGATGTTACATTTGAGGGCAAGGAAGGCGTTGATGCAGGGGGGCCAACACTGGAATTCTTTTGGCTTGCATTGCAGCAGATGAAAAAGGGAGATGGTCATAACATTAACCTTTTTGAGGGAGACAGTGGCCATTTTTTGCCAATGAACTGTACTTCCTATCTAGACAGTGGTCTCTTTTTGTGTTTGGGAAAGTAGTAGCTCATTCTATTCTCCATGGAGGCTCTGGATTTCCTAGCCTTTCACCTGCTATGGCTAGGTTTATTGCTGAGGGTGAACCTGATTCTGCATCTTCCTTGGTGTCAGTTGATGATATTCCAGACCTTGAGTACAAGGATATTATTGAGAAGGTTTTGTTTATTTTGTTGACCTGATATATGTCGATTAGTTATTGAAATGGTAATATATAATATCAAACTTTCAGGTGTGTAAGTAGCAATTTAATAATTAAAAAAAAAACAACTGTAGTCTGTCTGAATTAAATGACATCTGAACTGGGCCTGAATTGAGGCTTAGGGGTAGTGTCAGTTGTTTATTTGAATTTGGTAATCAAAATTACATAGCCACTTCATAACCACACATCAGAGGCAATAGACAAGAAATGTCTTTGTTTAAAATCAGTGTTTCAGAACTATAATTGTACAAACTTTTTCATAGGCTGCCAGGATACGAGTAAAGACATATAGTTGCCTTGTTTACTAAAAATACACTTATATTTAAAACTTTAGTTTTCAAGCAGTAAGTTTTAAATGGTATGTTGTAATCATCAAAACAATAACAAATTTATAATAATAAATTCTCTGACAGATGTTAGGGGAAACAGCAACAGATGGGATGGATGAACTGAGCAACAACCCACTTGTTACAGAACTCCTAGATAATGCTGGATTCACAGGAGTAGAGGTTTCCTTAGGGAACAAAGAAATAGCAGTGAATCAGATCATGGTCCACGAGGTTCTGCTGAAGAGACAATGAGAAGTCAAGGACATAAGAGGAATAGAAACACTGTCGCTTGCCAGCTTCCTAAAATCTTGCCCATCTCTGTGTAAACAGGTTTTCCCATCTGCAGCAGAGTTCATCATTAAACCAGAGATGGTATCATCACAGATAACTCTGATGGAGGGGGAAACGTTAAACAGCAACAAGAACAGAAATGCCTTTCATTGGCTACATCAGTACATTGAGAAACTTGGTCAAAGGAGTAAAACAATAGGTAACATGGTTAACTTCAGATGTTCAAAGTAATAGCATGCCTCTGTTCATGTGTTAGAGAACCAAGATTAAGTTAATTGTAGGAACAAAAAAAACTTGTGAATGAAACTTGCACTGGCAGTGACATCAAAACGATTCTAGGTGCCATGTGACAAAACTTTCTTAAGGACATGCCCATACATGCATGTTCTACTTTTTAACAAAGTACTTCAAGAGGCACAATGTTACCCTGCTAATTACAACTAAGGTATTTCACATACTATTGTTTACAGTTGTTTCATGGCAATCTGGACACCTGTTTTTGAACTTACATTTTCAAATCAATTTAATGCCATCAAGTTGTTGGTGATGTGAAGTGTTGTGTACCCCTTTTGTTGTGGTCGAGGGGTACTCACAGCACAATTTTTAAAACTGAAAAATGATGAAAAAGTGCTGTTACTTCCATCTCTATCTACTGATCGACAAGCATGTACCTGCCCTTCACAATGATGATGAAGAGATGCAGGATCAAGCTCCTGTGCTGATCTCTGATTGTGATGACCATGATCAGGGAAGAGAAGCCACCACCTGTGAGGCAAATTGTACTAAAAAATAGACCCAGTCAAACCAGAATGATGCACCAGGTTTGGTGGATTTTTGTAAATTTATAAGTGGCTCACCAATACCTCCCCAGCAAACTATCAGAGTGAGGTTCTCAACCAATAATTTGTAAAAAGTTCCAGTCGCAGAGACATGTTTTGTCTGGCTGGTACTTCCAACAAGTCACATATCTTTTAATGACTTTAGAAAGTACATGGACATAGCTCTCAAATATAAGGCAACGGGATTTTACATTATGTAAATATTCTTAGTTTAGGGCTATTGCAATACTTGCATACACTGCAGGGACTGACAGCTTTATAGCTTACTGTCGCTGTTAAATTTGCTTAATGCTAGTCACTGATGTGTTAAAAATGTTGGATTTAATTAAGAACATTGTACTTTATTACAAGTTGACATAGCATCCCAATTTGTTCTTGTTTTTAATACATGTTAACAGTGTAGCCAGTAGTTCATGTTGGCTCAGGGCTTAAGTAACCTGGTCTCCTCCATATTTTACAAAGAAAAAGCTAATAGATTTATTATTGTTGAAATTAAAAACGTTATCATCACTGTATTAATTTTTTTGTTGACTTTTAATGAAGACGCAAAAGAGACCATAAATTCGAGTATACAATTAATAAAGGATTATTTGATCATCCTCATTTGTACCATGTGCTTTTATAGCAAGTTTACGTAGCTAAAACCTTTAGCCACTGTTGCATGTTGTCAGTGTTAAAACCATTACACTACTGTATACATGCAGTCAGTAGAATTCTCACCACCCCCCCTCCCTCCAAAGACTGATTCCTCTCTCCAAATCACGACTAATTGTGCATTCTCATTCTTGAGGGTCTCAATGGGGTTAACTGTTTAGCGTATAATGATGGTTTTTGGTATCGTAACCGTATAAACTACAAAATATTAACTGACTAAGGTATAATGAAAGATTGATTTTTTAGCGTATGCAGTTTGTGCGGCCTAAAGGATGTAGACTTTCTAGGATAAATGACTACATTTTTGAGATAGAAACTAAATTTCAGTTAACTTTAACTTCGTTTTAACACCTCTGGAGACCCTCTGTTACCATAATTTTTCGTGTTTTTGTCTTTTGCGTGTCTCGTTGGAGATTGTATTACTTGTGATCGAGGTCATCCGAGCCTGCGCTTTTCGCGCGGTTTACTTTTGCAGACCATACAGATAAAGCATGGCTGCCATTGGTGCCGTCGTTTCTTTCTACAGGAGTTCAGCAGTGATTGAACGTTTTCGATTGAGAATTTTGTTTCGAGATGAGTGGAAAAGTTTGACTCTGTTCAAATGCCATCTGGAAAGTTTTCTAGGCCTCAAGGACAAAGCAAGGGAGCTTGGAGTTAATAGCTTTGAGTTGAAGTTGTTTCGTTTGACGAAGTCGACAGGGGCAAATGACTGCCAAAATTATGCCATTTATACTCAAGAACAGTGGGATCTGGAGAGGCCACTACTCCTCGAAAGTTCTGGGAGTGAACTGAACGGTAAGTAAACGATTTTTTACATTTATTCTGACCATTAGACTCATATGGCTGTAAGACGTTTGAAGGACTTAAAGCAGCAACGTTACGTGCATAGAGCGCATATTGAAAGTTTGTCCACCGTGATCTGTTTTAATATTCCTCAGTTGTACCAATCCCTGTTTATTTCTGGCTTATTATGACTATTATTAATTTTTTATTGCTTTGCTTTCTTGGACTTTCTTAGTAAGTTATTATTTTGAGTTTCACTTCAATTTGATAATCATGCATCTTGTCTATCAGAAATATTGCTTAAAATATCTTGACATTTACATTTTTTAATGCTTTCTGATTGTAGTTCATGTTGTTGAAAAGATTACAACTTTGGGATCTAAGACTGTTGTTGTTGAGGTCCATAAGTCCCATAAGGGAAGAAAAAGTGGTGATAAGTCAAGTCAACCAATTCAGTCAAAGAGTCCCCATTGCAATGATATGCCCGCAATGGTCCAGAGGAAAGACAGGAAAAGGAAGATGGAAACAAGTGAGGACAAAGCCATTAAAGAGAAAATCCGCAAAGCAGAAACAGTTTCTCGAAATGAACGTCAGAAGAAAGAGCTGGCAGCTTTTAATACAGGTAGGATTCCCCTTTTCTGATCTTTTCTGTGTTTTTTTTTTCTTTTTCTTGCTTAAGATTTGTTTGACTTGCGTTTGTTTGTGCTCTTTTTTTGCAGAGTTGAATAAGCTTGCTGGTAGTAGTGCCATAGACGAGTTGAATGTAGAATGTGGGGTGTGTAAAGGAATAAAAGTGATTGCTGGAGACCGTACTGTTTCTGGAATAGTACAGCACTTCCTCAAAAGTAGGTTTTCTAAAAAAAAAACGTTACAAATTCAGAGGCAATCAACATATAGACACTTTACTCATAATAATGTTAAAACTCTATGAGATTTTATAGATTCTTATTCATCTGTTTTCTGCTATTTAGATCACTTTGAGAAGTGCCGGGAAAAATATGAGAGGCTGAAAAAAAGTGCATCTGGATCCAGAACCATTGATACCTTGTTTTCCAAAGCAAAAAAGAATCATGCTGCCCAACAGCCAAGTTCTCTGGAACCAGATATTCAGAATATTGAAGATGATGTTTCTAACGTAGATGATGTGTAGGTGTAATGCAAATATAACATTTGGTATTTTATTTTCCTTTTCTTATGTTCTGAAAAACTAGGTAATGGACAAAATTTATCTTATAAGGTATTTAATTTGTAGAATTCTTGCACCTCTGAGAACTTTATTATCAGCAAGTCGGCGTATTTTCTCCTATTGCTTTGTATTTGTACTTTACCGATGGCTGACATAGAAATGGCAAGTACACTTGTTAGAATTATATGTGATTACGTTCTTTGAAAATAATACAGTAAAGTGATGTTTGATAAGTTTAAAATAAAGAGATTCAATCAAAGGGATTGTATGTTATTCATTAGACTCTTCTGAGACCTTATTAATAACCTCGTGTTCTTTGGCTAATTCTCCCAGTACTTACTGACTGCAAAATTCCTGTATGACCTGTATTGCAGCTTTGATGATACATTGTTTGCTACATGCCCTGGTGATACCAGACCAACTTTCTCATTTTCCCCTGATGAGCGAAGAGACAAAACAGTATTGCGTGGGCACCTTAGATGAAAGCAATGACAGTGTGGAAGAGGATGGTGATCTAACAGTGTTTCCATGGTATGCTACAAACTGCTTACTTAAATTGATCTTCAGAAGTTTCAGAAATGAAAATGGAGATTGCATAATCCCGGTCATAGGTTTATTTAATGACTCACTGGTATTGTATTGAAACTTTAATTACAGGTCACTGGCTTCTGCTGATCCCCTGGTGAACAACCTAAATGAGTTCATCCAGAGTGGAAAATTGCCCAAAGATTGTATCTACTACAAATTTGTCAGCAATACTGCAAAATATGCCCTCGTTGATTGGTCAAGGGAAAATGACTTTAAGTGGGACAAGGATGTGTTAGAATTTTTTCAAACCATTAAGTACCTTGGGGGAGCAGCAACAGCCAAATTTGTCCACGGCCCATGTCATCATGGAACAGGCAGAGGTGGCATCAAGGAATTTAACTTTTCAAATGCAAATCTTGGCGGGCCATCTGATCATGCCCTAAGAAAAGTTCAATCAGGTTATACTCCCTTTAGCGGTGTCTTCAAAAGTCTCCTAGAAGCTTTTCAGGCTCTCGTTTTTAATGGTCCAAATCCATCATCACCAGTTATCAGTACCAACGTTGTTGAAACAGTAGCCTGTGTCATGGCATTAGATGGCACAGCTTTAAAACCATGCAAACAATTTGATGATCGTCTCAAAATCTGTGTTGGTCTCACAGACCCTGTTGATTTAGAATTTGTCACCAAAAAAACAAAAATAGTGTTTTGTTTCCAGAATGGCAAGGGCAGGAGAAAATATCATACTGTACTGTAGTGTTGGTCACTTGGTCTGTTATTTTTATTTCGCTTTGACTATTCAAACTCTCGAGAGATAAAGATAGAATTGTGAACGCAAACTCCCTGAACAGAGAGAAGCCTGCCAAGGAATATTAACCATTGAAGAGAAGAACAGATACTTGTTTATTTGCACAATACATCGAAGCATTAAGTCTACAAATACCGGTACCTATTTTACCTTCAAATACTTACCCCTGCATAACATTTCAAATTCCATTTTCCGAATATGAATGTGAATATTAACAGCCATTACTAGCTTTACAATCACTGGGTTCCTCGTCAACCCAATTTATTACTAAGACTTGTTTACATTACTAATTAACACGAAAAGGGATAACATGGGAATTTTTAACAATATATCACTTTAACCCATTGACTCCCTGGGGTTCCCCATTGACAAGTAAAATCGTCTGGCGTTAGACAGAGTAAAATACTAAGTCCGGCCAGTTTAGGCCGGTTTGGACGTCAAAGGGTTAAACTAACCCTAAATCATTCAGATATTCAAAACATCCTATGCATGATCCATTTCCTTCGCTTTTGTGCCATGCGTTGCGTACTTGTGGTAGTGCAGTAACTTGACACGGTGCTTTATTCCATAACTGTCAACTGAGCTGCATTTTGTTTTTCAGGATTTTCTTTGAGTAACACCTAGCTCTAATAGTGCATGATAATTTGTTTTGGTATGATGATCATAACAGTGCCATGGTAAATGCCTTAAGAAAATAGCCCCCTGAGAAGACATGTAATTACTATAGTAAAATACTAAACCCAGAAAGATGAAAATAAAAGAGAATCGAGAAACAATGGCTCCGCTTTTAGGCTTGGCTAAATCTATGTATTATCAAAGGCAGCCCAAGCTCTCTTGTCTAGAGAGCACAAACAACATGGCGTCAAATGTAATTTTAGGGTTTGTATGGGAGTTCCGATGATATTCATGGAGGTAATTATATAGGATGCAATTCTCAATACAATTGCAGACCTCTCAACCTCAAAACACCGAAAATCTGGAGACTGATGCAAAAAAATCTGGAGATTTCAGTAAAAATCTGGAGATTGATCGACCGGCAGACAAAACCAAGTAAACACAGGTTCTAATTAACAGAAAGTGCTTTTTCCTGCTTATAATTTCCTTAAAATGTGTGGACCTTAGCAGCACAGAAATAAAATTTATTTTGACAGCTTCAATACTCACAGTTCAAGTGCAGCCAGTGTGAGCACCGAGCTGAACTCAGTGCTCAGCATTATATGCAGTTGCTGCCTTTTTGGAACTATCCAACAGTTCTTTTGTAGGACTCCACTTGTGGCACGGTACAGTCTGCTCTGGATACTGAAGCTTCATGGCCAGCAAACTTGACAGTGTACCCTCCAGCCTCATTGATGCTCTGCTCTCGGTCTTGTTTTTCCGCATAATACTAAACAATCGTTCCTCTCCAGCATTACTATGGGGCAAGACTAAAACAAGTCCTGCTACTTTTGGCAAATGTTTAAATCGTTTAGCAGCTGTGCCAGGGATGACAAGCTGAGCAATATGCCACCACAAGACATCCACTCTGTAATGAATAAGCACCTCTCCATCCTCTTCTCCGTCAATCACTTTAGCTTCCTTCAGCACATCATCCCCAAAACATTCATCAGGGAGTGTCTGGTAGTCACAGAACTCGTCACAAAGCTTGTCAACAGGCAGTTGTTGAAAAATAGCTTTAAATCTGTTTATGAAAAACTCCACGCTTTCCCATTTTGAATCTATTGTGCTTCCTACATCAATCCATCCTGCTTTAATAATTAGTTCGTTTGACGGTGGAAATTTTGTCAAAATGTAACTTAGGGAGTCCTTAAAATAGGCTTGGGCTGCTTTAAATACTTGGGAATGCTGCATCTCACTAATGTCTCCATCATTGAGAAGTTGTTGAAGCTTGATTTTTGTGGTAAACCCCATAAAGATTGTATGCTCTGGCTTATAAATCTTGGGATCATCCAAATTCAGTTCTGTAACTGGTGTGTCCTTTAGAACATGTGGCTTAATGATCCTGTCGGCCAGAGACCGTGCCAGTTGTATGGGGGAATCATGAAGCATGTGAATGATAGGCTCCTCAGATTGCAACAGTTTGTTGAAGTTGTTGAAAAGTGGAATTGATGCATGGTGAAATAGCAGAGCAATTTCTGTTAGAGGATTATTGAAAGCATCTCGCAGCCTTGAAAATCTTTGGTCAGCAAACTCTTCACTTAGAAAGTACGACTTGAGTCCACTGTAATTTTCAAGTGTTCGCTGCACACACCTTTCCAATGACAGCCACCTTGTTGACACATGTTGCAACATTTTGGAAAACTCATGTCCACAAAACTCCATATATTCAAGTAATACCCCTTTTCTCTTGGTGCTTTTTTCAACCCAGTAGTAGAGATCAATGTGCAAATCTTCAATGTTCACACCAATTACTTTTGCAAAAGAGTCATGGCCATTACTAGCAGCTACGTGCACCAGATGACAGGGGCAACCACTAACAAAAATATCTGGATTTCTTTGCCTACACCGAGATGCGAAGGAATTGTTCTTTCCAATCATGGAGTTAGTGATATCAACACTAAGGCCTACTGCATTGGCCCAAGGGATGCTGTCAGCCCTGAACTTCTCCTCAACAGTATTAAAGATTTCTTCTGCTTTGGATGCATCACGACCAGTTGTGACACACATGTCATAGAAGTGGTTTGTCACACATTTTGACTTGTCCATATCAAACAGTTTTATCGTCAGTGGATTCATTTTCTTGACATCAGTGTCACTGGATCCGTCAATTCCAAGACTAAATGGGTGATTTTTGCAGTGTTCAACTATGTATTGATCTTTGTTGCACTGCAGGCATATGACTGAGCAGTGTCTGATCTACAGTACCGCCTGGAAGTATTGACCCCTAGGGACGAGGCAATACCTCGTCTTTGCCGCAGGTAGTGGACGCGCGGCACCGAGGTATGCAAATTTTTTTCCCTCGGTAAAACCGAGGTGCACTTTGCCGCGGGAAATTTGCCGCGGGAGAAAAGACGAGGCTTGCCGCGGGAAAGAACGATGATCTGTTGCTCTTGTATAATAAGCGGAAGACTGTCAAATTTTATATCTCATGGTGTGAAGAATCGATTCTTAATGCAAGAAATTGTAATCAAAATGAGAAAGTGTGCCATTTACGTAAGGACTCAAATTTTATAATCTTTACATAATGTAAAACTGAAGATTTCTTTAAAGATACAGTGTAAGCGACAGCTTGATTATCCAGCCAACGCAACACTCGTTGTTCTCCAGGTTGTAATACTGTATGTGTGCGTGAGAAATTATTTGTTTGGTTTTGAAAAAGGTTCAATTGTATCTCTTTTCGTCTAAGCCTGATCGACTTTATTTTATTTGGAGACCTGAAATTCAAACTTGTGCGATTGTCTTCGTTTTGTCATCGCCATTTTGGTTAAAAGCAGGTATTCCTTCCACATACATTGTATTATTGTTAAACTTGTCAAATTTCAATTTTAATCGCATCATTCTTCCGAGGCATCGGAGCCTTTGTCGACGTCGGTACTATTTTGAGACCAAACGTACTGACGAATAGTTTAAGAATGGTTTTTTCTTTCATCGCTTTTCATCGGCAATAAATTGTTATATCATAGCAATTGCAGCAAAATACATTTTCGCATTGTTTTATCAGTCGTGCAATAGTCTACTTGACTTCCATAAATATTTTTTAATTGCAGCATGTTGATTACTCATGGAAAACAAATTTAAGAATAGACTGTAGTTAGTGGAGGAAAGAAGTCTCTTACTTATCTGAACGCTCATCGTTTGCATACGAATTTTAACAAATGCAAAACCAGCAAGCGAAACAAACTTTAGAATGTTCGAAGCATCTTTGCTTCAGTGCTCACGTTGCGCTTTCACGTGCAACTCTTTTTGCAGCGGGCGTCCACTCGTGATAAATTTGCATAACCACGCCGATATGCACCAATGCTTACCCAGAGCACGAAAACAATCTTTTCAGTTAAGATCAAATAATTTTCGACTATTTCAGGGGTTTGATATCCTGGATTCTTTCCTTGGAGTGTTTTTCTTTTTTGTGATTTGTTACACTAAACAACCTTAGAAAGTAATACTGAAGTAGGAAACCACAAGAAGTTGTAACTTGATCATGCAAGGTTTTCGAGCCGTTCACCCTGAACATGTAAGCTTCCAGTTTGTAAATATTGTCAAAACCCTCTCCTGTTTGCAGGATATCGAAATAATAGATGAATAAATGCAAAAAAACAAGCGGACATATTCTCCCATAAACTTAAATGTATAAAATGACGACGAAGTCCACGCAAGTAGGACAAGCATCGAACCTTCGAATGAATAGTCCACGATAAGTCTTCGAAATAATGACTGCAATCAAAATATACAAATGCATGTCGCAAAGAAGGTTTCAAATGTGGTCGGAATCTAGCTACAGTACGGATATTCTTTTCGCATGTAAAAAGAAAAGGAAACCAAGGTGCATGATTAGCGGCTATAACCCTCTTTGCTGTTAGCAATTTTCAGCCGAAACTTGTTCAGTTTCTGTTGTTCGGTGGGATTTCAACATTACAATCTACAATAGCTTATCGGAACACAAATCAACGGAAACCCAACTCTACCGCGGAATTTTAATTACCGAGGGTTTACCTCGGTTGACTTTCCCGCGGCAACTTTGGAGCCTAGCCGTAAATTTCCCTCAGCAGAAAAGCAGCCTACCGCGGGAATACCGAGGGAAAGCCGCGACAGGGTGACGCGGCAATGACGCGGTAAAGGGGTCAATACTTCCAGGCGGTACTGTAGAGCGCGCCATTGCGGGATTGGCGCAGTTCGATAGAAGATGGCCCCCAAATATTTGTCTTGTGGGCCATTTTGGCACAGCAAACATCTGCAGCTAATGACTTGCAATTTCCCTTTGCTTCCTAAGTTTTTGGAAAACACTTTGTGATTTTAAGTTTCATCGAATTGGCAATATAAAACAATGTGCGTTTTACGAAAAATGGCTGCCAGAGACTGAGTTGAGATTCCTGGGAACAAGTAGAATTATCCATATAGGGGGGTCAATTTATTAAAAATGCATGTGCTCATTGCGAACCCCTTACTTTTCACGCTTGATCGATGAAACGCAACGTGTTATTTTGGTTGTATTTTTAGTCGTTCTGCTTTATTATTGTCATGTCAAAGCAGAAAAGAATATTATCATTCTTTGGTCAAGAAAACAAAAGAGAAGAACACAGACCGCAAACGGAAACCTGCAGATCCGACAACGTTGACGAAGATAAATTGAGTGATACTGATGAACGTGAACCTTTTGTCGAACCGAAAGCCAAAGCAGCAAGGAGAAACTTTCAGTCTCAGGAAGAGAATCTCTACTTCTTAATTCCCACATTCTCTTGCAGTTTCATTATCAACATTTCTTAATGATAGAGTTCACACACATGTCTTTAAAAAACAGAAACAAGAGACTAATCTGTTGGATCAAGTGAAGAGGAAAAAAGGAAAGGAGAATTTTCAACAGTGTGTCCCCCAAAAAACTGAAATGTCCCCTAAAAAAATGTTGACTGGGACAGAAATTATGTCCCCCAAAAGTGAAATCCTAGATCAGACACTGACTGAGCAATTTTTCTGTCTGAGAAAATAGTTTTAAAGAGTGGTCCAAGATGCCCTGCTGTAGCAATTGGTAAATTATGTTGTATCAAGAAATTTGTAATCATTACCTCTGCTTTTATGACAGCTGTTGATGAAGAGCTGGCTGCTGTGAAAAACTGTGAAATTTGTTTGCTTGTTTTGGACTGTGCAACAACCATTTTGTGCGATTCTCTTTCACAGTGGACTTTAACATCTCTTAATCCTTGGTGATCGCACCGAACACGTTTATTGCAAGGAACACACCAAAACGAATATGCAGCGCTTTGAACACGTTTAACTGGATACGCACCTTCCCATTCTGTGTTGAACTTGGTTCTATATTTCGCTGCACCTCTGCTACTGTCTTTTCCTTTTGTGTTTGAAACTGAACCTTTCTCTTCTTGATCTTCTGATAAATGTTCATTGGGTTCATCGGCAACTTCCGCCATTTTGAAAACGTGATTAAAATGTGAGAGACTGGTAATGATGACCAAATTTGGAGCAAGTGCTCTATATATGGTCATAGACGACAGTCCGTCATGGACTCAACAGCTGGGTAACGGTTTGTTAAGTTTAACTATGGATTCGCACAGAATTGGCGCAAGAAACTCACCTGAGCAAGCCAACAATGAAATTATAAACAAAAAATTTATTCTGTCAGATTGCGCCTCTATTTATCGTGAGATTTGTCTGTCTTGTCGTGAGACCGTGAGATTGAACTGAAAACCGTGAGTCTCACGACAAAATCGTGAGACTTGAGAGGTCTGCAATTGGCTTACCTTACTCCATGCGTGTGTTTTCTTGTCCATGATGTCGTTATGTTACCTATATTTGTAGCGGTTTGAGTTTTAAATCTTCCCACGAGGAGCTCGACTTTTTCTCGCCCACACCACAATTTCACTTGTCCCGACACACTGACGGCCTGGAACAGGCTACAGCAGATTATTCTTGTATTCTGACAACCAAGTCTCTCCCTCAATTGAAGGATCATTTTTAATTGTCCATTTGCTCCAAGTATATGTAATACGGACACTGAACGCTTGGTAGGGATCATGGGAAATGAACTTGTAGTCTGGATTGAATGGACTCGCAGGACTCGAGCCTGGGAATGGTTGACTTTCAATCGAGTGTCGAAAGTAATCAGCGAATTCGTTTGGTTTTGCATTACTTCACTCACTGATTGGTTCAAAGTTCTCGAGCCACTTTTCCAACCAATCACAAGTTAAACCAAAACAAATCGTGGCTCGTGCGTGAACATTTTACCGCGCTTTGTGTCGGTTACGTTTTGATTGGTTTACTGGATTGTCTCCGTCCTTTTTGATTGGCCAAAGTAATTACTTTGGTTTTAGTTTTGCGGAAGCCAGTGGTTTCGTCCCGTTGCGAGTTAGCCCTGTAACTATTCTAGTTCGTCCTCCAAATACATCGAGTTCCACGTAGTTGGACCCCGTTATAATAAAGTAATACAACTGTTTTCGCTCCCTCCTTAGAATCAGGCTTACCTGGCAGACAAACCGTTGATATGTTGTTTACGATGTTCACCGCTGACAAACTTGTGACAACGCGCTGCTACTCGCAGGGTTTATCGATAAAATCAAAACGTCACGAGTCTATTAAATTTTAGCCAGAATTCAGGAAATGAGATAGTGCTTTTAGTAAAATCTCGAGTCTTTTAATTTATTTGCATTCGGGAAATCTCACTCGTAAAGTCTACTGTAAGTAGAAACAATTTCTCACTTGTGAAGTCTATTGTGTAAGCTGTTTATTGTGTTGGTTTCTCAAGGGCACATGTCTTTCTTTGTAATCTTTGGAGTCAATACACCTTAATCCAAAATGGCCGCTGATTTATGCGCATACAAATTGGAGATCGGCCCTTTGACCACAAGGTTGCTTATAACTCGCGCCACTTGTTACTCCGAGAGGACAAACAACAGAAAATCGCGTGACCAGAATAGGTCAATTTTACTTTTTTGCGTGGTTTCTGGGGATCGTTTTAGGGTCTTTTAGCCGACATTTTCATTCTCCAAGCAAATTAAAGCTCTTCAACTCACTTGAGGTTACTTACTATCCCGCAGAGAACTATCCTACCCCGAATCCCGCCTACGAAAACGTAGCATATCCCGGTCTCGCCGTCGCATCTTCATCCCACATCCCGCCTTTAAAATTTTTCATATCCCACATCCCGCCTCGACTTAAGTGGATAATTAAAAAGCAGATCTTTCAAAGTGGGTGCTCCGGGTTCAATCCTGTCCAGGGACTACTTTTTTGTCTTTTTTATCTGCCTACCACAAGTCCTGGGACAGAGTAATCTAAATGGAGGATAATACTTCATTTGAGGAAGAGATCGTGTTTATTCTGGAGGAGCTGCATCCCCGTTCCCAGATCCCATCGTTTCTCTTAGCCAGCGGCGCCTTCGCACGAGAAAACGAAGGGATATGGAGACACAGGATTTTCTTTACTTTCCTTTTTGCTTACGTTATTTTCCTAACAATGGAAATCTTGAACGGAAGTGAAAAATCCTGATGAACTTTGGGGAACATCGTAGACTGAGATCCTCCGCGAAAGACAGTCGTAGATTTTTAAAAGGTCTGTAGGTATAGGTGCTGTAACCAAACAGTTATTTTCGGGACGGAAAACAGTGTTGGAATTTTTATTGGAAAGGAAAGTTTCAGTAGATGATATCAACAGTTTCCCTGGAAAACTCGAGCTGCCGGCCTTGTTTTCGCAAGATTGAAACCATTTTAGAACCACAGTCAGTGTCATTGTGCCAACCAGAGCCTCATTGGCTGTCGAAACAAAGGGTCTTTTGTTCCTCTGGTTCGCACATTTAAATAACAAAAGCAATGTTTGTAAACAGATATCTTCCCTATGGCAAAAGATATCTTCTAACAAGGAAGATTGTCTGCGTGATTTACTGCCAAAACAGAGAAACAGTATGTTTACGAGATCGTGGTCATAATTTTAAGCTACCTGGAGTGGAGTCAAGACTTTGTAAACAGATGTCTATTTGAACTTGTATAGTCTTTGTAAATTCAGTTTTTCTTTGTTAACTTACACATCTGTTGTAAGTAGGAATTGTTTGTAATAAAGACTGTTATTAGACGTGACTGGCAATGAATAAGAATGCTGAATGTGAGGAGAACAATAAAGATGAAAATAATTATTATTGGTAGTGATGATGAGGAATCAAATCCACAAGGGTTAGAGGACATTGCACTGAAAGAAGACTCCGTCCTAGTACTACGGTGGCCCACAAGGGCAAAGCCCAACTCAATATATTGAGCTGGATACACAACAAGCTTTCGTGATACAAAAGAATTTTTCACGAAACACAACAAGCTTTCGTACAAAGTAGTTAGATCTAGTTACGTAGAACAGAACAGCGTTTCACGATGCAAAATTAAATTTCACGATACACAAGCAAGAGCAATTTCATATCACGTGATCATACAACCTCGTGCTCTTTGCCCCCCATGTTTTGTGAACACTCGATCCGGTCAGCCAGTTACCAATGGCAGCCTCACTCATACCCACTGGAGATGAAAAGGAGATTATAACGTATCATTTTAGCAGAGGATACAAATATCATACGATAGTGCGCTTCATGGCCAAGTTTCAGGATATAACGATGAGCATCAGGGCACTTAAGAACAGACTGCTACAGTATCAGCTACGAAGAAGGACACCAACATACGATTTAAACTTGGTACGCGAGGGTGCTGAGTAGTCCTGGTTGGAGTGGTGAGTACAGGAGTATGTGGCATACTATCCGCTTGCAGAACATGCAACTACCAAGGCACGTTGTGGAGAATCTTATCTTGACGCGCGTTGCAAAGGCGGTAGGCTCGATTACCAGCCGCTGTTTCGGGAAATAAGCCAGCGCTCACTCCCGAAATCTCGGCTGGACCATAGTTAGTAGCTGTAACTATGGCTGGACGCGTGAGGTGAGCCATTGTTAATCTCCGCCAATCAGAAACTCGCCTGCACAAATCCGTCTGGCATAAATTATATGTTTTGGCTGCGAAGGTATTCTTTGACCCGGCCTGTTCGAGGTTTACAGTGATTTAAGATAGGAAACATCCAAGATTTCGACAACGAAAAGTGTTCGAAAAGCTGGAGAATGGGAATTGTGTTGTTTTCTACCGCCTGAGTTCGCAAACTTCACTGATTTTCCAGTTGGCGCCAAGGTCAAAATACGGTTTTCAAATCCATTGCTATTGCAATTTTCTCCTCATACTTCGCTAACGTAAGAGCAAGTAAAATTCCTCAAGATCAATTGAGTCTGCTGAGTCTATTGCTAAAGCTAAAGAAGCCGAAGATTTCGTTGATGATTCGCCGGTTGAATTCAAACTCACATCGATCATTTAACCACAAGCTCAAGCTCGTATCATCTGGAAACTTCGCACAGACGTTTGAAGCACTGTTATGTAACTTCTGTTTTCTTAAAATCAGTGTTTTTGGGATGTCTAATGCTATTTCCCCGCAACTATTAACTTCGCATAAATTATATTTTGAATTTACGTCACAGACACAATCTATCGCTCACGCGTCCAGCCGTCTCTTCTCGGGGAGGATACCCGAACTCGAGTGAGCGGCGGAAATCGAGCCTACAAAGGCGGCGGTTCGGTTCAGTTCAGTGTATTCAGGCACAATACATTACGAAGTACAGCATAAAAAGAAATTACCACATGTCAAGGGAGCCCAGAAGAAACCATGGGGCTTATAGGACCTGGACCCCCTCGTTACATAAAAGAATACGAAACAGAAAGAGCTTACATGGATTGATGGACTACATAGATTGCTTAATAAATTACCATTAAACATAACACGATGGTTTCCTTATTTTACGCTAGTAACATGAACAAGAAAGTTAGAATGCTTAATTAAATTACCATTAAACCTATCTCGATGTTTTCCTTATTTTACTCTAGTAACGAGAACAAGAAGGCGAAGACATCAGAATCAGATAAATAACACGACAAAAGATAGTTTTTAATCTTATACTCCATTCTCACCAACAAGACATGTTAAATCGAACTGGGTTTAACAAGATGAAAATCAGTCACAAAAAAGAAGGACTGGTTTTTACAAGAGATTCAGGTGAGTTTCAATACATGCTTTGGTCTGTGCTAACTTTGAAGTCGAAACCAAAACTTTGAAACCGTGGTTAACTAAACATGTTTAAAACATGGTTAAAGGTTGGTGTGAATGGGCCATTAGACTGAAAAGAATATAATGAAAGAGCATTTCGAATGTCAGAACAAAATTTATTGAAGAAGACCGGGCCTTGGTAAATGATTGAAAATTTCCTTATATTAGTACGGCAAAATGGGATGCCAAATCGGTTAGAACCATGAGTATTATAGCTATGAACCTGATTTGTTCTTAAAAAAAATGGCTAAACGAGGGAGGAAGTAAGTTATTATTATAAGAATACATAAGTGTACCTAGGTGCAAAGAATAAATATCTACAAACTTAAGGAATTTTAAATCTCTGAATAATAGATCAGTATGTGCATCAAAAGACGTCTTATTAACAATTCTAACAATACGCTTTTGTAACAAAATAAGACGATTAAGGTTTGTAGGGTATGTTGAACCCCAAACTATAATACAACATTGACTATGTCCCTGTTCTTTCTGAGACTCCTCAAGATGCTGTGTTTTTTGAGATCTGCAGTGGTAGGTCTATACGAGGATATGTAGCAGTGAGCCAGGTGAGAAAGATCTGTAACTATTTTGCTGGTGTTGGAGGTGTCAATAAGATGTCTTTTCATGGTGTGGCTAATAAGGGTAAATTAACGAATAATACAACATTTTCAAAGCAAGCTTAGTGAGACAAGGACTTGATCTACCAATAATACCAACAGATTTAGAAATTTTGCCAGCATATTAGAGATATGCGCTTTCTACGAAAGTTCTTCATCCAAATAACACCAAGAAAAGTAACTTCCTCAACGCGGATCATCTTGTGACCATTAATTTCAATATTTACATCAAATTCTTCTCTACTTTTCCTTGGCTTGAAGATTACATAGTTCGATTTTCTTAAAGTGCTACTGTGACGAAATTTGCATCTTCCCTATCTAAGCCATTTTGGCACATAAACACGTAGTCTGTCCGAGAAGAACAATGCTGTTTACCATTTTCAAATATCTCTTTTTGTTCTGGAGATATTCAAGTTTTTTAAATATGCAAATTAGCCAAGTGATGACGTCATAAACCCAACCAAATTTGGATCAAGTATGATGGGAGAAAGATATCTCAGCCAATTTGTATCAGAAATACTTGGTTCTTTGCACTAAGATTCTAGGAGATGTGTTCCACAATATGAGCATACCATTTTTGTTACCATGGCAACATACTGGGTTCCAGACCTCCCTGATATTAAAAGCTTTGCAGACCACCTTTGGCGTTTTGTTTTGATATTTGCAAATGGTGCCTCATCTGCATGATCCTGCCAGCATATAAAGATGTTAGGTCGAGTTTGTGGCCTTGGTAAATGTATTTCTACCCTGAGATCACCAAAATGTTGAAATCAGTTGGAGGGGACTGGAAAAGAGTGAGTTGTCATGGGAACAAATTCCTTTACAGTCGTAGGTGTGTTGCCCTCAGAACTATTAGCTCACCAAGTTTCAGTGGTCTCTGTTGCAAATTGACCGAGATAGCTCTATTTATATTCTTGATGTTCTATTGGGTTGGGTGAATGACGTCATCAGCCTTCTCATTTGCATATTTAACACATTTTTCAAACTTAAATATCTCCGGAACCAATGCAGATATTTCCAAACGGTAAACAGCGTTTTTAATGTTTCATGGTACTCTATGTGATAAACCAAAAAACTCAAGGGATAAAAATTTGATCACAGTAGCACTTTAACATTTAGAGATAACATATTTGATTTAAAACAGTCAGATAACTCAAGCATTTCAGAATTTATAGTATGTGTTTAAGTCTGGATATCAGTATGTGAGAAAAATAAATTTTTATCATCAGCAAATAACACCAGATCATAAAGATTGGAAAGATGACATATATCATTAATATAGATTAAAAAGAATAAGGGTCCAAGGACTGACCCCTGAGCTACACGACACAAGATCTCCTTATAAGAGGCTGAAATACTATTGAATTCAACATACTGTAGCCTGTTGCAAAGATAGCTCTTGACCCATTCAAGGGCCAGTCCACGGATTCCATAATGGTCAAGTTTACCAAGTAGAATACTATGATTAACGGTATCAAAAGCTTATTTAGATAAGTCGAGAAATAAGCCAGCCGTATATTTGTTCTCATCAACATCAGAGGTAATTTTATCATGTAGGTGTACCAAAGCTAAAGAAATAGAGTGACGTAACCATATCACGGGCTCAAGTTTAGAGCTCATCGAGGAGGCAAAACCCCAGTTGACACTCGAGCTAGTTTACAGCATACATCTTTGACATTGGGCATCAATGTTATGGTCAATGGGCCATTTCCGAGTTGCTGTTTGTCTCGGTTTCGAAGTGAGTCTTGGTGCTCAACTATTGTGAGGGAAATCACTTTGATTTGCATAAGAATACGCAACTCATTTTCATTTGAATGGTTGTGCACCAGGACTCGCTTTGAAACTGAGGGATGCAGCAACTCGGAAATGGGCTATTGACACCTGTCAAAACAAGGTATCCGCTGAACAGCATCACGTGACCATATCGTGGGCTCAAGTTGGACCTTACAGAGGTCAGCTTTTTTCTTGAAGTTGATCGCTGACCAGGGAATGGTTGTTGATTGGATCACAGGCTCAAGCCAGCTCAGGCACTCACGCCTGAGCAAAAACGAGGCTTAATTTTTCCGCGCTCTTTCTGTGGCTCGACGCGGCTACACGGCCGGCTACGTCAACGAAATCTCTTGACAGCCGATGTTTTTCGTGTTCAGGTACGGTTTGGAAAATATTTCCTTCTTGCATTTTTCGCTAGTTTCAATCCAGGTTTGACATATTATAGCTGTGGTCAGGACACACTGGTGGCTACGTAGTTATTCAAGTCAAGCATTGGAGACATATAAACTTAAAAAGCTGAGTGTTTATTTTTAATTTGTTTAGTGCTGCTTTTGCTCTGAATTGCAATTTTTGGCAGAAGTTTTATCTTAAGATTTTAAATTTTGAATCTGCTAAGGTTGCAAGATGCTTGGACGGCCTATGACAGAAGAACAGAAACGAAAGAAGAAAGAAAGAGAACGAGAACGACAAAACGGTACACCAGTAATAGCTCAAACTTGACGGAAGAGGTTACTCCACAAATTATTTTCTTGGACACTAAACCGTTTGTTATTTCTACGGATGAGTTATTTCGAGTGGATGCATAAATTATTTCAAAAAAGTGGTTAAGTCGTTTTTTCCTTTGTTCAGGAATGAAACTCGAATTTTTATTCTCAACTGGAATTAAATAACAATCATCTGTACTCTTTCTGGACAGAAATAATTGATCTCTTTGCTGGTTTGTTTGACTTTAAAATGCGAGCGAACAAGAGGTTTTTTCTTTCCGTTGGCCTAACTGTTCTTCGATGTGCCTCGACAGTGACAAGAAAGTTTGTCCTTGTTATAAACATGTAATCGCAATGAGTTCTCGTAAAAGTAAGGAGAAATATTACCAGCTTGTGTTTTCAGAAGTTTGTTTAGAGCTCGTACGTACGAACAGGTAATTTGTTGGAGATCCTGTTTGAAGTTTGTCCTTTCTAGTCGGTTCTGGTTCTAAATCCTGGTCAAAGGGTGCATGATACGATGATAGTTGATTCTCTCCAAACTATCATCAAATATCACCAACTATCATTCACGTGGTCAAACGGCCAAAGAAGGGCAATTCGGCGAGATGGATTAATGACCTGATATGACGTCTAATAGACGAAAATAGGGAGCTTACGAAACGAGGACGACGACGGCTACGAGGACTTCATTTAAAAATACGAGTTCGCGTTATACATATCACTACGAAACTATTTCATGTCGTTTCGCGTTAAAAATGTGTAGTAACTGTCGAGGAATTAAACCGGTATGAGTGAGTTGGAAGCGTAGAGAGAGAACTGAAAATTCATCGTCATGTGCTAACGTCCTCCACAGAACCTTGAATTTGGTCATTTCACGTCGTCATTTAGGAGATGACGGCAAAGAAATGTACCAAAATGTAAAACGCACGTGCAGAGCGTGCAGAGCCATTGTTTTTGCTCACTAAACCTATTGTTTTGTAGCGTCGTCGTTGCCGTCGGCGTCGTCGTTTCGTAAGCTCCCTAATGACGCCCGGCCCTGCCTTTGGGAAGCCATTTTAGTGTTCACATTTTTATGCGGAAAGAGCCTGGAACTAGATGCTCGCGTGCTACAGTAAGCTTGAACAACAATAGGTGCGGTTACACTCACCATGGTAACTGCCATTTCCCATGGTAAATTATCCCACGGTGCCTCACACTTGGGTTTTAGTATACCGTGTTAACTAGGGGTCACACGTTACGAAGATTACCGAGGTAAAACGAAATCTCACGCAATTCATTGGCGGGAAATTTAATCACAACTTCATCAGCATAGCGATTGATACCTCGGGCATCAAAACACCCTTCCAACTTCCCACGTTAAATGTCATGGGCGCTTCCACTGATCTTTTTGACGTATCCATGGATATTTAACACGGGAAATTTACCTCGGGAAGCGTCGGTCACACTACTAAATACAGTTTCCCGTGGTAAAAAGGCAATTTACCACGGTAAAAGTGCCCCGTGTAACCGCACCTATTGTCGGTGCTGTCCGACATTTTCAAAAACCAGAGTATAAATTTGGCCTATGCGCCACATCATAAACGAGACACTTTTTGTAAAAAAAACGTGATGTGGTTACAAGTAACAAAAGTCATGAGGCCTTTGTGCAACTGGATCTTATTATGGCCAAATTTCAAGACGAAGAGCACGCCATGGGGATCACAAAAGTCACGTGTCAGCGTGGTGGAGAATGCTTAGCTCAAATTTTTGGTCGTTTCCGTCGTTGCCAAAGGCGAAAGTTGAGTTTATTTCAAATTTCTCGCCGTCAGAAATCCAGTCTTCAAAGTGAGTGGTACAGGAAAGAAGGAACGAAGGAGAAAGGGAGGGAAGGAACAAGGGCATGTGACTCCTTCGTTCGGGACTGATGACAAGATAGAATCTTGATCAAACTTCAGCTTACAAGTAAGTCTCGTTTAATCATGTAATTCTAACTTGTCATCAGTCTGCATCACTACGAAGTCACATGAGATTTCAAAGTCCTGTAACACGAACCAGTAATACAAATAAAACAGCATTTATTAAGAGAAATAAAAATCCCAAACAAAACAAAGCAAGAATGCAAGATAGGGCCACTTTTATCTCTAGGGCCACTTTTATTTCTTATATACATTAATGACATTTTTTCATGCTCTAATTATCTCTCATTTATCCTTTTTGCAGACGACACTAATATTTTCTTTCAACACAAAAATATCTCTAACTAACTAAAATTGTGAACCATGGACTTTCTTTTGTGGCTACCTGGTTCAAAGCTAACAAACTAACTTTGCATCCTGACAAGACTAAATTTATAATATTTCACCCTGCAAGAAAGAAAATAAATCTTGATGATCTTTCTATTAGCATCGATAAGAATAGTATTAATAGAGTAGAACACACAAAATTCTTAGGTGTCATCATTCATCAAAACTTCTCATGGCAGGCTCATATCAAAGCGATTTCTTCCAAAATTGCCAAATCCACTGGGATCATTATCAAATCACAACAGTTTTTCTTTTCTAATACTCTTTGCACATTATACAACTCTTTAATACTCCCTTATCTTCAATACTGTCTTGGGCATCCACTTACTCTTCTCATTTACAACCCCTTTTCCGTCTCCAGAAGAAAGCTTTAAGAATCATTACTGACTCTCCACCACGTGCACATACTTACCCACTCTTTAACAAATTCAAAATACTCAACATATTTAATATTTAGAAGTACCAAGTTTCTTGTTTTGTTTTCCTTCACATGCAGCAGCTCTTGCCCTCTCCTCTTTCATCTCTTTTCGTTCTTAACTCTGATTGTCATCAATATCTCACCAGGCAAAAAGACAACTTACATCTTCATACTCACAAATATTCTTTTTCTCTTCGGGTACAGGGTCCTCAAATTTGGAATGACATTCCTCTCTCACTTCGTAATTCACTCACTCTTTCTAGTTACAAGCATAAACTGAGAGATTATTTTCAAACATTATAAGTTTAAACTAAGTTGAACGCAAATTCTTTTTTCTCCCTTCAAACTCTATTTTTATCACTTTTTGCACTCTATCATTATTGTTATGTTTATTTTGCTTTATTTGCAGTAAAAATTCTTTTATGTTGTCAGTAATAGTTTGCCTTTTTTCTGTAAATTTTGTACTTATTAATGTGCAGTTATTTATGTGCAGTAAAAATTCTTTTTATGTTGTCAGTAATAGTTTTCCTATTTTTTTTGTAAACTTTGTAGTTATTAATTTTTATTCTCACTGTAACTTAGCAGCACATTGTAACTCTCTGACCTACGCCGTATAAGCCTCTGGCTTTGGCATCTTATTATCGTTAACTTGTGCTTTGTGTACTTATTTACCAATTAAAAAAATTGAATTAAAGAATACAAACTAGCAAATTACTTAGCAATTGGATTCAACAGTACAGAGCCAAAGTTAGCTGACGTATTAGACACTGGCTTATCATAGAATTTTGCAAGGTACTCGCAGTTGACCAAGATGCGCTCTTCATAATTTCAGCTATGTTGAAACCCTTAACCTTAACATGGAAAGTAGAAGCAGTCCTGCAGCTATGAGCAGAATACTTAGTTATGTCAATACCTGCAGATTGCAAAACTTGCTTAACCCATCGTTTACTCTCCCGTCCTCTTTTTAGGCACGATCTTCGCGAAAATTACGTTCTGTCCCTCAATAAAGCTAGAACAACCATTTATGATTCTTAGTTCTTTTTTCTTCCGTATCAGCTAAGTTGCGGAATGCACTACCTGATTTTATCCGTACCACTGAGTTTACTGGTTTCAAAAGAGAATCCAGGGCCGCATTTTGTACAGCGGCTTTTCTTTTTAATTAGTATATCTTTAAATATTATGCATTTAGTATGTATCTGTATATGCTATGCATTTTAGCTGTAAATGTAATGTCTCGAGGATGTTACCTCTTGTAGTTAATCTGAAATCGAGATGAAATAAAGTTTATGCATGCATGTATGTATGCATGTTACCTTTAGTAGGGCGCATGCGCACACTTTGTAATCTGCGACCTTCAGTGCTTACCACATGACAGATAAAATGACTTTTCCTTTGTATATTCAAGCCATCGAATTCTTACGTTAAATCGACAAGGGCGGTTTGGAGCTGTGAGTAGGCGTGGGATTTGTCACATATGTTTTAGGGGCCGACATATCTCTCCCTCAATGCCGTACCGGGAGGCGAGGTCGGTAGCAGAAAAAAGCAAAGGGCCAACTGCGTCCAAAAGCGATCGCACGGGCCGAAATCCCGGGATGACTCGTTTGGTACGACGCTCCAGCGCCACGTCTGGAGGAACCGCGTTATTCTCTCTTGTTGAAAAATCCCGTCCTGTCCGTTACGTAGCATACCAAAAACAGATGCTTTTCTTTACAAGGAATTGTTGACATTTCAGTTGATTCAACAGGCAAAAACGAAAGGTAAGAACCGTGCATGTCTGGTCTTCTCGAGCCAGAGGTGAGAGGAAAAAGTGAGAAGATGATTTCTAGCCAGGTACTAACCCTGTGGTGTGTGATGTTAACGTATACTTTTGATTTCTGAACAAATTTTTGTTGTAGAAAATTCGCGACAAAGTTGTGCTTTTTTCGCTGTGATCCCCAGTGTCAAAGGAACGGTGGCACAATGGTCTTCTTGCCAAACTGAGATCAAAAGGAGTGTCTGGTATGCTTCTCACATGCTTGCGGAGCTATCTTCTTGGAAGGTCCATGAAGGCTGTTCTTTCTGGCCAATCATCTGATGCTTCACCCATCAATGCTTCAGTACACCAAGGCTCCATACTTGGCCCTCTTCTGTTCTCTGTCTTCATCGATGACCTAGTGGACACCTGCGAAAACCAGCTGTATCTGTATGCTGATGACTCTACACTGTTTCCCCCAATAAGATCTGTAAATGAGAGGGCAAGCGTTTTCACCAGCCTAAACAGAGATCTTGTGAAGATGAGGGTATGGGCGGCCAAAGTTACCTTTGAACCCACAAAATGCAAGGCCTTGATGCTGTCTAGAAAAAGGACGCCAGCAATTCCTGATCTGTACTTTGGAAACACAAAACTTGCAGTGGAGACGGAATTCAGTATTCTTGGCGTCGCAGTTGACAGCAAGCTTCTTTGGTGACATTTCAGTTGATTCAACAGGCACATCCAACAGGCACATTTCAGGCACATTTCAACAGGCACATTTCAGTTGATTCAACAGGCAAAAACGAAAGGCAAGAACTGTGCATTTCTGGTCTTCTCGAGCCAGAGGTGAGAAGAGATGGTTTCATGCAGACTGGGACGCGTAAAATGTCGCTCTGTTAAATCAACAAGGGCGGTTTGGAGCTGTGAGTAGGCGTGGGACTTGTCACATATGGTTTAGGGGCCGACATATCTCTCCCTCAATGCCGTACCGGGAGGCGAGGTCGGTAGCAGAAAGCAGCAAAGGGCCAACTGCATCCAAAACCGATCCCACGGGCCGAAGTCCCAGGATGACTCGTTTGGTACGACGCTCCAGCGCCATGTCTGGAGGTACTGCGTTTTTCTCTCGTTGAAAAATCCCGTCAGCGTAAGCGTACATAGTTCTGGCTCTCCAATGCTGATCTTTACAAGGAATCATTGATATTTCAGTATATTCCACAGGCATAAACGTAACGTAAGATGCGTGTGTGTCTGGTCTTCTTGAAAGAGAGATGAGAGATGGTTTCATGCAGACTGGGACGCCTAAAATTCACTGTTGTAAACATTGCGGTTCACGAGTGAATTTGTCTCTCTGGCCTTTTTGTGGACGACATCCAGTACCTATTGATACAATTTGGGCAAGTCTTGAAAGCTAAAAACTTGAATGGATGCTGTGTTTTGCTGGTGGGACTGGTTGGCCCGATACTTGTAAAAGAAGCACTGAAATGACAATCAGGTATGTCTTCCCATGTCATGGAATGACAGAATTACCCAGAACCTTTTTGGGCCTGAAGGCGGCAACTTGAGAAGCACGAGACTGGCCCTCATCAAATGGCTGAATCGCGGTCATAGAAAATTCGCGACAAGGTAGTTGTTTTCTTCCTGTTTTTCTTGTAGAAAAAATAGACCTTTTGCATAAATGGCGCCCAAATTTGAATAACAATACTTTATACACCCTTAGCCTCGTGTTTATGTTTCAAGACAAAGTATTTTTCTCATGAATGTGAGGCTAAGGATGTATCAAGTATTGTTATTCAAATTTGGGCGCCATTTATGCAAAGGGTCTATTGTGTGGCCTCTCGTCAGTTTTTCTTGTCAAGAGAACGATATAATGTAAGTAAAAAAATACCGAGATTTATATTTGTAGATTACTTAAGTCAAACTCTATATCTTTATGGAATATTCGCATTGAAAAATTCTTCTTATTACTGTAATTTATACAAGTGTGTTTTTGAATGATTTTCCAGCTTTCTCTCCGGTATTCCTTTCATGATCTTCTTAGCCAAGCCTAAAAGCGGACTTACTGGATTATGTATTCTTACTGGCTGTGGGGTTAATGGAAACAAAAGGTTTTCCGAACCCTCATTCATGGATGAAAAGATTGCAAAACAGCTGAACTTTTTTTAGATTTTCTTGTTCTTCACGACTCTTGCGAGTGCTAAATAATATGTATGTGAAGTGTACGTCGTTGGGCTATATAGAAATGTTATTTTATCGGGATTGAGGACGTTTGCATGTGAAGGGATTTCAATTGTGGAGTGATATTCGGTTCTCGGAGTTTACGAGTGTGGAGCCTTCGCTTGGCTTAAGTAAGACGGTATAATCGAGTACTGATTTTACTATATCGGCATGTGGACGTGGAGTTCCTGTGGTACAAAAGGCTGGAGGAGTACGCACTAGAGTTGACATCAATCAGTTAGATAATTTTGTTAACTTCATAACTAGTCCCTACATTGTACAGGACCTGCCATTTGGCGAGCGGTTCTTGAAGTTATCTTCTGGAGAGCTAATTCACACCCCAAA
>NC_090894.1:35529937-35537437 GCF_036669925.1 Montipora capricornis
CCCACAAATGACCAGCTCCCATCGTCAGTGGTTTCAAAGCTCAGTTGGTTAGAGTGTCGCACCGGTATCGCAAGGTCACCGGTTCAAATCCCGTTGAAGTCCTGAATTTTTCAGGCTTCCTTACGCAATTGCAAAAATTGAGTTCATAACTGCGAGGATCATAGCTTCACTAGGTACCATACATTGTTTCAGTGTCACAGTAAGAGTCGAGAAACCTTTTTTTACTACACCCTTAACGCTAGTGTGCAGTTTCAAATTTTTGTTCAGAGCCAATGCAGGTTTCATCATCGCGCAGCTTAAAACACTATCAATTAGCGGGGGCTTCCAAGGGAAACAACAATACACTAATAAGAGACGGACCATGTCGTCTTTGGGAAACGTCATGTATTTTCTCATAAAAAGTTGTTTTTCCACTGAAAGTTTAGGAAACCCTTTTTAGCATTGATTCCAAGATCCCAACAGCAGCAAGCTAGGGTCTGGAAATGTTCCTCTTCTTTGGTTCGTTTTACTTCCCTCCTCCTTTCCATTGTGGAAAATTGCCCCACCTCCCTTCTCCCCCAATGATAAAGTGATCTTATCCTCTGGTTGTTCGTTTCAAGTGCTGGTTCATAAGCAGTAGTACCGGTGGGACTCGTCTTTTCACAACCTAAATGAAAACCAAACTTGAATTGTGCTTCAGAACAATTATCGATGTGCACAAGGTGAGTGAAGTCTTGAGCTAACTCAAATAATGTAGTAATAGATTCATGAACTGCGTTCAATACGCGACAAAGAAATAAGTGTACCTAATTGAGCGTGCTTGACGGCCGAGATTATTGACATCGTACGGTACATTTGTTACATCATATCCCCGGCGTTGTTAAGCTCCAGCATGCTAAGCGTCGGAAAAAGCTTAAAGCCACCCTAATGTTTAAAATATTAAATGGACGTTTTATTATCTACAGGACCTGTTTTCAATTCGAACCACAAAATTTAATGTCAGGAATTTAGAAATGGTGCTTAATTTGCCCAAACCAAACACCAACTATCTCAAAAAATGTTTTAGCTACAGTGCGGCCTCACAATGGAACAACTTACCAAACAATTTACGTACGATTGAATCAGTTAGATCTTTTTGAAAATGAGGGTTAGGCTGCCACACGGCAACCTTGAAAAACAGTATTTTATTACTATAGTGGGTATTGCATTTTATTGTACTACAGCTATTGTATTCCTACTGAAGGTTTTACCGTGTTTAAATAAAGCATGTATGTGTGCTTTGGGGTGTGTTTAATAAACATGGCATCCATCTTGTGTGGTTAGACTCCATGTGCTTCTATCTTGGTGTCAGAAGTGGGATTAACTGTACGGTCACTGTTCTCGGAACACGGAAAAACATGTCATATATGGCGTCCTGGTTGGGACACGGAGTCACAGCGGTCACACTACCGAAATTCTCGACTTCGGGAGATCCGCGGCGGAACTGTGAAAAGTTCATTCAGTTTTTCAAAGATTAGTGTGAGCTCAATGGATGGTACGATAGCGAGCCGTTGCCAGCTCCTACAGAAGAAGGAGGGGAAGCACCTCCGACCGGGCCAGTTTGGCTAGCAAAAGGTAAGGCTACGGCAGCTTTTCGTTCCGCCATAGCTGGCAACCAAGAACTCGAAAACACGTGCGCGGCTTTCAGCTGTAAGAGGAGGAACGGAAGGAACCGGAGATTATTCTCAAACATTTGGAGGTACATTTCACGGCGAATGACAGAGAGAACTATTTTTGCCCAAATGAAACAAAAACCTCATGAATCACTCACGGCCTGGGAAGGTAGGAGGCTAGATTATTGTGCTAATTGCGAGGACCAGCTACTTCTAGACAAATTCATATCAGGAATCAACAACGAGAGACTTATGTCAAAACTACTGGATAAGGGATAAAGCAACTTAAGATATCACCTCATTTAATCAGTGTTGCAGACAGCTAAGAACTTTGAACAATGTGAAAAGGCAAAGGCAGTAATGCAGGAGCAAGGAAGCCCCCTAAATCAGAGCAAAACTTGGGTAAAGGTCATTTCAGACAAAGGAAATCAGAGAAATTATGGGGACAAAGTCAATCCAGTTGCCAGGGCAAATTTGATATTTTCTGTATTGTGCAGGGCCATCACACCCTCGCTCTATATGCCCAGCTTCAAACAAGCGATGCTCTAGAAAAGGCCGTGGGAGAATCGGACATTTTGCTCGGGCGCGTCGAATGGAAGTGCCCCCTTTAGTCAACCCTTTCGAAGTCATGAACACCAAACAACAGGCACGCCACCTAGATGCCACTTTAAGTGAGGATTTTGAGGATTATAGAACTGACCTCTATGAGGTGGACTTGATACCCGAAAAGTATGCTCAAAGTGTACTTAGTACAGTAGAAGACCAGCGGGGCACCAGGGTGGGTCGTAAGTTCTTTAGTTACTTAAGACTGGGACTAGCTGTCATGGCGGCTGGTACGTTTCTTTGACCGTTCAACAAACTATGGCGGTTTCGTGACATTTAGGAGTTTTACTTGTACTGGTATAGAATTGAATTAGTTCCTATTGACTTGTGAAAGCTGTTTTCACTATAAATTAAGTTATTCTCAGACCAAAGAATGTCAAATACTCAAGAAAAGAAACGTGCACGTGGATCAAGTTCGACCGCTGAAGAGGATGTAACAGACAAAATGATCCTGGAAAAGCTTTCCAGCATCCACGTAGACTTTATAGCATCAAAAGACGAACTGAAAAGTGAAATTCAGGAAGTCAAATTAGAATTAAACGAAGTAACGAAGTCACTGAACGCCGTATGGGAAGAAGTGCAATCACTTAAACAGAAGAACAAAGCTTTACAAGACCAGTGCGACACCATTACCAGAGAGAATAGCAAATTAAACGAAGAGATCAACGCGCTTAAAAATCGTCTTATTAAGATGGAAGATTACTCTAGGCGAGAAAATCTTCGTTTCTACAACATTCCGGAAAATCCTGGAGAGAGTAGTGTGGAGTGTACGCGTAAAGTAAAAGATGTACTATCTGAGCTTGGGGCCGACCCAGAAAATATTATGTTCCACGCAATTCATCGAACGGGAAATCCAAATACTACAACTTCTCCGAACAGTGCTGTGACCAATGAAGTTTCGACAGAATCAAGAGAAGGGGAATCACGACCTCCACGTCCACGACCAATTTTAGTTCGTTTCGTTTCAAGAATGGATAGCGATTGGGTTTGGGATAACAGAAAGAAACTTATGAACAGTTCTCGCTTCTCATCTGTATTTATTGATAAAGACCTCTCCGCGGAATCAGCTAAGCAACGTGGGAAGCTCCGCGCCGCATATAGGAAAGCCAAGGACCTGAACATCGGAAAAGTCTTCATAAAAGGTAAAATGCTATCAGTCAATAGTACTGCTTACTCAGTAGACAACCTACCGGACTATCTTTTGCCACGGCAACATGTCAGTGATTAGCTAATATTTAAGCTTGCTTAAAACTTATTGGTTTTAGCACCATTAGCTTATGGTTTCTCTTTTCGTTATTTTTAATTTTGCTAGGGTAGATTTCATTATTTGCGTAAGGGTTATTATCTACATATACACATATATACATATATAGTTTTGTTTTCCGGTCAGCTTTGTTTTTTTTGCTTGTGTAGACTTCGCTAAAATGTACATAAAACTACTTCACCATGCTAAAGCGTATTAATTTGCACGCCATAGTTTGCATTTTCTTTCAAACAATAGTCCCGAGCCCTCGAGGTCGCACTAAAGGTGTGAATCTTGCGAACCTTTTTAACAATCTTAAACAACCTAACTAGAATAATTTTCTCTTGCTGTTCTTTGTGTGTTCTTTTTTGTTTTTGTTTTTTTGTTTTCTTTCTTCGGCCTTTAGATCTATATTTCTTACATTTTTCGACCTTTTCATACTTGTTTGAATGAATGGTTATTTCACTTTATACGTAGTTCACTACGCAACTTTTCCCACTGGTTTATGCTCCTCTCTTCCTCGCAATATGATGTCTAAAAATATTAACTTCAAGCTTATATCCTTAAATGTCCGAGGGATTCGTTCTTTTGAGAAGCGAAAGGCCGTGTTTAATTGGCTTTATAAATCTCAGGCTGATATATGTTTTCTACAAGAGACCTACAGCACTCCAGTTGTGAACATATGGAAAAAATAATGGAAGGGCGATACCTTTTTCTCACTGGGAGAGATTTTAATATCATCCTTGATCAAGAACTTGATGGTCGAGGCGGGAATAAAAAGAGAAAGGATTCTGTGCAATATGTAGAAGATATGATTATCGAGCATGATTTAGTAGATATATGGCGTATCCGTAACCCCACTGACAGGCGTTTCACTTAGCGTCAAAAATCACCGTTAATACAAAGACGCCTAGATTATTGGTTAACCAGTAATGATTTACAAGAAGACGTTGAATCTGTAGAAATAATAACTGCAATTAGGTCGGATCACTCAGCCATAACACTATCAGTTAATGGCCTTGATGAAAACGAGCGGGGACCAAGTTTTTGGAAATTTAATTCTACTTTAGTAAATGACCAAGAATAATGTGACCTCCTTTGTTTGGGATATAAAAACTGGTTAGAAGATTTTAAAGAAGTAAATGATCAACGAATTCTATGGGACCTGATTAAATATAAAATAAGACAGCGAACAATTATCTATAGCTAAGCCAAGGCTCGCAAAAAAAGAGAAAACGTAAAGCAACTTGAAGAAGGTCTAAGAAACTGCACTACCAAATGTGATAACAACCCCTCTAAAGAAAACTTAGAAGAGCTGGAATGCCTACAAGCAGAATACGACCAGTTGTATGACTATATTACTCAAGGAGCTATAATTCGTTCTCGTGCAACTTGGTACGAATTATGCGCATTTGAAAACTTTTAGTTGATACTTGCGCAATATAAATGAATAAAGTTATAAAGTTACGAACTAGGAGAAAAAAACGATAAATATTTCTTAAAGTTAGAAAAATCAAACAAGAAAAAGAGCAGTGTCCGTAAAATATTCACCAGGGATAGCAAGCTAACAAATGACCCCAAAAAGATTATGGACCAGCTGGAATCATTTTCTGCTAACCTTTATGATGGTAGCAGTAGCCCATTAGATTCAACCACTCCCATGTTCTTAGATATCTGAGATATCTCTAGGGGATTTCCTGCATTAACAGATGACTTGAGGAAAATTTGTGAAGGGAAAATAGGATATAGTGAATGCTTCAGTGTGCTGGGGAAACTTTCCTTATTTGCGGATGACATAACTTGTTTTTTACATGACAAAGAATCTCACACCTCCCTCTTCGCCACTCTGGAATCCTTTGGATCATGCTCTGGTCTGCGTGTAAATCACGAAAAAACTGAGGTTATACCGCTTGGCGGTATTATTCTACATGAAAAGGATTTTAAGGACCATAAGATTTGTGAAATTATCAAGATCCTGGGAGTGTATTTTGGTTATGACCAAAAACAGAGAAACGATCTAAATTTCCGACAAACATTAAAATCTATTAAAAAAATCAATACATATGTGGAAATGGAGGAACTTATCTATTTTGGGTAAAATCTAAATTATCAAAACTTTTGCAATTCCCAAGTTAATGTTTAGAGCATCGGTAATTCCGATACCAAATGAGCTTGTAAAAGAAGTTAACTCGATTTTTTACACTTTTATCTGGAATGGAAAAGATAAAGTCAAGCGCTGTGCGCTTATTTCACATATTGATAAAGGTGGACTGAAGATGCTGGTCAGTGCAAGACGAGTCATTTGTTTAAAGAAATTCTTTGAGGACTACCCGAGTTCCTGGAAATCGTTTTTAAATAGTTGTATTTTTTCATGTTGGTGGGAGTCAAATTTTGCATTGTAACTTTGATACCGTCAAATTAAAAACTCAGTTTCCGAAATATTATAAAGCATGCTTTGACGCATGGTCAGGTTTAAATAGTACAACGCCTGTCACTTTTAACGATGTTATGAACGAGATCATTTGGAACTATAGGTTTATATGTATTGATAAAAAGTCTGTCTATAGAAGTGATTTAGTTAACTTGGGAATCATAAAGGTGGGTGACCTTATTACGGATAACAATCTTTTCCTCCACGAAAATCTTTGTGAGGCGATCTCTCCTGAACAACGTTTCTTTATTATGGGTGTGGTTCACTCTCTTCCATCGGACTGGAAAACAATTATTAAGTCTTCTTTCTGTAAGAATGAAGTAAGACCCACCCCTCATACACCGTACATTGAATTAAACTGTGGCTCTTTTCCTATCTTAGATGTCACCTCTAAACAGATATACGATTCTTTTTTGTGCAAAAAACAAATCCCTCCGACAGCCCAACAAAAAATATCAGACAAATACTCAGATACGGTCATTAACTGGAAAAAGGTTTATTCTCTTCCTTTCCGTACTACACTTGATTCCAAATTGAGAGAATTTCAATACAAAATTCTAAACAATATCGTCTTTACAAATGATAAATTATTTCGCTTTGGCCTTTCGCAATCTCCAAACTGCACTTTTTGCAACGAAGAACCAGAATCCTTAAAACATTTACTCTCTCGTTGGAAAGTGTCTTCTGAATTTTGGAAACAAGTCTTGTCCTGGCTTAAAGAAAATAACATTGTTATAGAATCCTTTAACGAGATAGGTTTGTTTTTAGGGATTTTTGAAGAAATGGAAGATTTCTTTATAATCAATCATGTTATGCTTTTAGGTAAATATGATATTTATGTAAGGAAATGCCTTGGAGGTTTACCTTCGTTGAGAGGCTTTATGCCAGGATAAGACGTGTTTATAATATCGAACTCCATATTGCGAGGGAGAGGGGATAAACTCGCTACTCATTTTAAAAAATGGGAAAACTTAGTAGCTGCGTTGAACACTTCGTAGAAAATTAACCTTGTCATATCCTACATTTAGTTGGTCTTCTTTGTTTTTAACTTAAAGTACTGTTTGTTTTTTTTTAAGTAAGTCATTTTGGGTAGTGTTTTGTAAATTGTAACTTTCTCTTTTTTTTTCTGCTTTTGGTAAGTTGTAGATAAGTTTGTAAATGGTAGTTGGCAAATAAAAATAAACAAGTTATAAAAGAAAAAAAAAGACTGGGACCAACCAAAGACATGACTAAATCAATCAGGATACCACGGGACACCGCATCCACTTGTAACACACTACCAGAAAATCTTGCCCTCTCATTGTTTCCTCCCGGGAAGAAACTTGAGGATTTTGTTACATCAAGTAGAGCCACTTTGTTCACCAATGATAACTCTAAACTCACACCCCTGGGTAAACTAGAGCTACTGGCCGAGACAGCAACAGGTTACCACCTCCTCACGTTCCATATTTTGCGAGATTTGCAAACACCTGGAAAGCCTCCTCTCTAGTCTGGCTCAGTAGGGCTAACGCTCACGTGGTTCACATGGGGTAGAAACTTAGCACATTACACATTACACTCAAATCAGTTAAGTCTGTTGAAATATAAGTGCT
>NC_090894.1:35544937-35549937 GCF_036669925.1 Montipora capricornis
GCGTGATATAATCACGTTTCTTTGACCCACTAACAAGACGTGCAGCTGCACTTTGCACTGATTGAAGACGCTTAATTAGGTATTTAGGGAGACCAGTTAAAAGAGAGTTACAGTAGTCCAGTTTGTTTGTAATGATAGCATGGATCAGAATTTCCAGTGGTGATTTATCCAGGTAAGTGCGAATCCTCCAGATGTTCCTCAGTGTCAGAATGAAGTCTTGCAGACAGAATTGATCTGAGTCTCAGAGGTGACGGTGTCATCAAACACAACACCACTTTACGACATGAAGCAGTTGGAGTTACACCCTCTTCGCCCACCATAATATTAGACGTGTCAGGACGTGGTGAATGTCTTGTGTGGAAAACTAAAAGTTCAGACTTATCATCGTTCAATTTCAAATGGTTACGAGACATCCAAACACGAATTTCAGCGTCACAAGCTTCAACACATGACCTAGTTGTAACGAGGTCCTCACTACAGGCGGGATTGAATGCCAAGTACAGCTGTGTGTCGTCAGCATAAAGGTGATGCTTTAGACCATGACTTCGAATAGTGTCAGTTGTAGGTGAAGTATGAAGAGAGAAGTGCACCCTAGCAGCCCTTAGGCTGAATTGCGAAATTATTAAAAAACTTATATAGGAAAGAACTAAGAATGTGATGTAAAACTATTTACATGAATATATGTATAAATTTAAAAGTTATGACGAGAAGCCCTGCTAAGACACTTGATAATAAAAAAAAATTATAATAAATTATGTAATAAATATTCTATTTCGCTATTTTACACTAAAAGGTGCTGCTTGTTAGCATGACTGCACATAGCAGAAATAAAAGTCTCTTTAAAACGATTTTTGTGAAATTGTGGGGGCTTGAACACTCTCTTACACCTTGTATTATAATGACTCTGATGTCTAGGCGGCAATAGGCTACTCAGTTAGAGACGATGGAAACAATGATCCCAGACTCAAGTTGACAATCCTAGTTATTAATGGTAACAGAACACAGAGGAGATCCTTTAATAATATAGTTGGTATAGGATCCAGGCTGCATGATTTTGAAGGTGAGGATTTTATGATGTCTTCAATATCGCCAGTTGATAAGGGCTTAATCTCAGATAATGTAGATAACAAAGACACATCTGGAACTTTTGCAGAAGGATTACAGTGGAGGTTCACACTACTTTTAGTCAGGCCCTGGTGGATAGCAGAAACTTTGTTGGTAAAGAAGTCAGCAAACGGTTCTGCCAAGTTGATTTCAGACGTAGACGAAGGTAACATCTTTCCAGAATTCCGATGAAGAAGCTTTCTGACGACAGTAAACAAGACTTTCTGATTACCTTTGTTCTCTGAAAGGACAACGGTGGTATAGTGACAACCGACAGGCTTTTCGACCGTTTGTTTTTGTTATGGAAATTCGCGTTCCTAATTGTAGCGATCTAATTGGATGAATTTCAGCTTTAGCGGGATTTTCATATATGAAAATTGTTCCGCAGCACGCAATGCCTATCGTTTGAAGGTGGGCCTTTAATATACTTCATGTGAGACGATTCCTTGTGTCGTTACCACTGCACTGTTCAAATTCTCGGTTTCCCTCGTTGCCACTTTAATGCAAGCAGCGACCTTCCTGACGCAAGCTTGTTCGCGTTTGTAAATGGACTGTGATTACCGCTAGTAAAATTTTTCATCTCCATTATTGACCCATCCCGCGTAAACACCTCCACGCGTCTTGTTCCGTAATGGATCGGTGGAATTCCAATCAAACTTGGACTTAAGGTAAGCCTCGTTTAATTTTCTAACTTTATTTACTGCTTCCCCGAACACAAACAAAAATTAAGGACTCCATTTTGGGAAAAGAAAGTTGTAACATGAAGGCTGTCAATGATTCCGTAATAATCGTAAAGCGAATTCTTTTACTATAGCCGGGTATGACCAAAACGCAACCGAAATGACATCATGTCCGTATGTCACAGTTCAAGTTTTGGCGCGGTGAAAAGACAGTCTCGAAAGTTCACAATAATAAAATGCCATTTCGCTTTTAACATCTCAGTATAACAAAGCCCGGGGTTAAAGTTAAAATTTAAAACGCAAGAAAATTCAGCACAATTTTGAACAAATGGAAGTATTTATAAGGTTTTCTGTTATCTGTTGTCTAATTTCAATTACGCTATCGTGCAAATGTCTCTTAGAGATGAAACACGTTGCGCCTCCGAGCAAAGGAAACCTGCCACCTTCCGCAAAGGCACAGTAATCACTGGTTTGTGCATTGATTCGGTTCCTCTTTGAACAAGTTGTTGGCCGCGTCTCCCGATAGCCAACTCTGAAAATTCTCCTTCGGGCTCTCAGCTTTTATTCTCTTGCATTCTGGAGTTGGTACACTGACACCTTCAACAGATGAGACACCAAGATTTGTTGCTGAAAACAAAAAGTATTTATAAATACAGAGTGATAGATTTGATTTAACGTGACTCGAAATTGCGTCCTTGCCGAGCACATTTGAGTTTTTTCACTTTGTGACTGAGTTGTTGATAGCTTGGCTTGAGATCAGGAGACCCGCTCTGACAATAAGCTGAAGTTGTACCAGGCAGTGCCTAGTTCAACCACTCGACAGCGCTTGTGAATAGCTGGCCAATCATTTTGCCTGTGGCCTGTTGTGAATTTGTAATAAAACCGTTAAGGAAATTCACATTACTTTACCGCACCACGTTGTGAAGTTCGTTGGGAAATTGAATACTAGGTATTTTTTCGAAGTAGCCATATACGCGACGAATTAGACAACCAAATTGCGAACTTTGAAAGGAACTTCAAAACTTCTACCAGGTCGAACTTCGCAACTCTTTGCAGTTCGAGGTTCATGACATCGTAAACAAGTGGTTTGAGGATTCAACACCATTCAAAATATACCGTCGTAGCTAAAATCTACCAAGAAAGACAACTGTAAATATAGTAGTAGTAGTAGTAGTAGTAGTAATCGGAAAATCGTAAAGGAGCACTCAGATTTTTTTCCGAGTATCCCCGAGTCACCATTGAAAAAATAATATACAGATTAAACCAAACCTAAAAGCGGAGCTCCCGGGTTATTTATTCTTACAATAAGATAACCTTGCTTGAGCAGAGACTGCGATCCAATCGAAATCCAGAACGTAGTTAACGGTCAAATTTAAAAAAAAACAGCTGACCTCGATGAGCTCTAAACTTCAGCCCGCAACATGGTCACGTGATACTGGTCACATAAGCATACATGAAGCGGTGGACGTATGGTGACCAAAACCAAATTTTCTCGCACAGATTAGGTTACCATGGTGCTCCGCGCGCGCCTCAAAGCGTGCTGAGCTCCGCTGTCGTGTTTTTATTTGATTTACCGGGGTTAATTAACAGTTATTCCATGAGCGCGCGTTGGATATGACATACAACCAGTCTCATACCCAAGAAGCGCGAATGGAATAATTGTTTTAGTAAATTCCCATTAAATTCTGAACGCTTGGACACTTGGAAATAAAGCAAATCAGTTTCCAGCTTGGTAACACTTGAGGCAATCAGTTTCCCTATTAGGTCAAAAGGTACATGAGCTGATAACCGAGACCGAGTGAACCAATCAGAAACCTAGTATCGCAATATCCGAGGTCGAAAATTTAATGACAATTGCTGTATTTTCCTTTACAAACCTTCTTCCTGCGATATCTACTCATGCATATGGTATTAATGGATTGATTATAAAAAGAGCTCAAAAATAGCAATTGTTTTGAGCATATTAGCTACAGTTTTTAACAGTTTCGGTATATTGGACGCGCATGCTTGATTTTCACAAACTTGAATACTATGTTTTCCTTCTTTTAACAAACTCATACATCACTCACCCTCAAGGAGTGTTCGACGGGAAACATTTTCCTCTTCGATTGCTTTAGCGGATTTGACTTCTTCTATCAGCTTTTTTCTTTGTGTTTTTAGAGCTTTGTTCTCGGACGTGACCTGGGCAAATTTGTTGCTGCAAGTGAAAAAAAATACTTTGTTCGTTGTGCGAAAACACCTTCACCGGCGGAATAAAGATATTCCACGGTGCACATGGCGCTTGGCTGCGATGAGGAAAATCGTATTCATAAAAGTTGTTACTCGATGTGATTTGAAATGAAAGCCAAGTTAATAGTTTGTCTCAGATTTGTTTCAATAAGATACGGATCATGACGTTTATACAAGGAATTCTTCACAGATCTCCGTCTAAATGTTCTTTTACCGGCACACGAATTTGCGAAAAGACGACATTGCGATGTCTTCACTTTTCATAATTTTGCGAAATCTTTCCTTGAACGCTAACCGCCTTTTGTTTTCGGCTAACCAAACTTCCCAGTTATGTTCGAAAATTTGACTGATGGAAGTTAAAACGCAGTTTGGCGCTTAGCGCTTGAAGGTAAGATTCCGCAGAATTATGAAAACCGCAGTAAAACGCTTGTGCGAAGTTTCCCGATGATGCGAGCTGGAGCATGTGGTTAAATGTTCAATGTATTAATGTTTGAATCCAACCGGCGAAACATCAACAAAATCTTCGGCCAGTCGACCTCATCGGTCCCCTCGTTCTGCCAAAATAAACTCAGTAGTAATTTCAAAAATCAATGATGAAATGATATATGAAATGGATCATATATGAACTGCGGATATGAAATCAACTGAAGCTATGATCCTCGCAGTTATGAACGCAATTTTCGCAATTGCGTAGAGAAGCCTGAAAAACTCAGGACTTCAACGGGGTGCGACGTCAGTGGCTTCATAGCTCCGTTGGTGGTTAGAGCGTCGCACCGGTATCGCGAGGTCACGGGTTCAAACCCCGTTGAAGTCCTGAATTTTTGCAATTGCAAAAATTGCGTTCACCCACTCGCTGTACAAGCTTGGGACTTAGGAATCAATTTGTTTAACGTTCCAAAGAACAAAATATAATACCTGCACATGTTCATACAGTTTGATTTGAGGTCGATGCGTGGTATATAAAACACGACACTAGCTGATCGCTGA
>NC_090894.1:35554937-35569937 GCF_036669925.1 Montipora capricornis
AAACCTACTGTGTGAAAACACAGAGGTTTAGCCTGAAAAACGGTTAGAATTTGTAAGAAAGGCAAAAAACTTAGCAACAGGTTTGAAGCACAAAGAAAAAAGCCACCGAGGCATCATGGGTCCGCGAGATCTAGGTACCAGGGCCTTGTGTTGTTTCTTTAGGGGGGTTCGCCCTTTACCCTGGATTCCAGAGCTTATTTTCTCGCCATGAAAAGAGCGACAAAAGAGCGAGTCACGAAGCGGCGAGAAAAACCTCTGGTACAGGCTGTTAGGCTTTCTCAACATGCCGCACCAATCACGTCGCGCTTTCCACTTCCAGAGTTAACTTTTGATCCTGGAGATTTCATTGGTCGATCGACAAACCGTTTTTTATAAGGATTGCCATTGGTAAAGTCGAGGGGGACGATCAAACCGGTTTTTCACTGGTGTAATACAAGACGACTATGAACGGTACAGTAGCGATAGCGGCACGATAATCACAAATTCATGGCTAGCAGATTAACGTTAATTCGTCTCATGACGCTGGATGAATGTTTGCTGTTGGGTGGCCTTAGAGGGGGCGTAATCGAACAAGCACTTTGATTTTGTTTGGGAATTTGACGAAGGTGTGACTGAGCTTCTGACATTTTTACACCCCAATGCCTCGAGTCATATTGAAACTGCTCCAGGGACTCGTAAAGTTCTTTAAATTTTTTCAGTTCTAATGCTAGGACTTGAATGCAATTTTCGTATTTCTGACAGTGACAACGATTTATTCACTCAACCGTGAGAATTTCCCAGTAGAGTGACCGGTAAACATTGCACAAATATTTTTATCACGTGGATAAAACCGGTTTGCCCAAGTTTCTAAAATAAACTCTTACTCTGGAAGTCAATCAAAATAAGTTGGTTTGCATGGAAGTGAGGTTCTTAACGGCCTGTACCAGAGGTTTTTCTCGCCGCTTCGTGACTCTCTCTTTTCATAGCGAGAAAATAACCTCTGGAACCCAGGGTATTCGCCCTTCTGTGGCGTTAAAAAGTGGTTTGAAGCACTAAATGGGAAATTCCTACCATTTGTTGTCTCATATATTTCGAACGGAGTCTGAAATATAATTCGAAAGACTCGAGTGTATTTTCTGTAGCGTCCGATCGATTTGACAACAACCTTTTGCTTTTCACGTCGAATTTCCATGTGTAGAAAAACGATTTGTCGATGCTCGTCTGACCATGAAATCAAATGCGTGCTGATTCCCTCGATCGCAATGATGACAACGCTTACATTGCTTCCCCTCCCCTAACACATATTTGGTTTACCTCCCAGATTTTGGGAGGCACGTGACCAGCCTGAACTAGGGTCTCTTTTTCAACGACAATGGAGGCAGAGAAGGGAGTCCCTAGGAACGAGGTTGTGATAGACAGAGACATGATGATTTTTTCGTTTACTGTTAAAGTGCCACTATGACGAAAATCGCATCTTTTCTATCGAAGCCATTTTTCAGACATAAATAAGTAGCCTGCATGAGAAGAAAAATGCTCTTTACTATTTTCAAATATCTCTTTTTGTTCCAGAAATATTCAAGTTTTTAAAATATGCAAATTAGCCAAGTGATGACGTCATACACTCAACCAAATTTTGATCAAATACGATGCAGTAAGATTCTACTAAATGTGCTCCACAATTTGAGCTTAACAGTTTCGTTACCATGGCAACATACTGGGTTCCAGACCTCTCCAACATTAAAGGCATTTCTGGCCACCTTTGGCGTTCTGTTTTCATATTTGCAAATGGTGCCTCAAATACATGATCCAGCAAGCATAAATATGTTAGCTTGAGTTTGTGGCCTTGTTTAACGTTTTTCGAACTGAAAATCACTTACATATTGAAATCAAGTGGGTGGGGACTGGAAAAGAGTGAGTTGCCACGGAAACACATTGTTTTATAGCCATAGGTGTGTTTTCTGTAGAACTATTAGCCTACCAAGTTTCAATGGTCTGCACTGTAAATTGGCGAAGATAGCTCTATTTATATACTTGATGTAATATTGGGTTTAGTGTATGACATCATCAGTCATCTCATTTGCATATTTTACACATTTTTCAAACTTAAATATCTCTGGAACTAATGCAGGTATTTGCAAACGGTAAACGGCATTTTCATTCTTTCGTAGAATTCTTTGTGATACGCCTAAAAGATCATGGGGTAAAAATTTGATCATAGTGGCTCTTTAAAAACCGAAAACGATCACGATCACGTAGAAAACATAGGACCCACGTCAACAAGCATTCCTGAAGCTACGTCACAGCGAGCCCGTGAAATCCTGACAAACAGAAAAGGTGTACTAAATAAAAGTAGGATTTTAAAAATCGTAGGAAATTCGCGTCTCCTTCCAATCGAAAAGTTGTTTCGCAAAGTTCATTTTTTAACATGGACTTTCAAATAGGAAAATATCAATTTTCACGTTATGGGCACTTTTATTAAGGGAACTCTGTTATCAAATTCAAGAAACAACTGATATCAAAACATACTATACCTTGCTTCAGTGTTGAGTAAACTTAATGTAGCTTTCTCTCTTTCCAGCTGTTGTACTTTTTTGTTCAGTTTTTCTGTCTCGGTTTCCAACTTGCCGACCTTCGCTTTAAGGGCGTAGATAGCAACATTAGAAACAACTCCCACATTGCTAACTTCAATCTGTTTGGCAGGCACAGGATGACCACTGTAACATACAACAGAATATATGATTTCAGAAGAGGTATTGTAGAATACAATTTGTTCAAAATGCTAGCGACCTTAGTCGCTCCTCAAGTCGTAGGTACCCGGGTAAACCTTCCAAGAACAAATTGATTGCAAAAGGAGTTAGAAACACACACGACTTTCTAAGTCATGCACGATCTATTATCACTATCTGATAACAATCCTTTTTCCAAAGATATATGCAGTTATAATTAAGAATCTGCGTACTTGCATTTTATCAACCAAGAACTAAAAAAAAAAAGCTCATTCTCATGAAAATCAAGACTGGCATTTGCGGCAACGATCCAGCATTTTTTTTAGGTCCATATCGTGAATTAGTTAAGGAGGAGACGTGCATCACCCAAGGGTAAGATTTACCCAAATTGGCCAAATCCCCATCGGCGTCAGAAAAGTGCCTATTTTTAAACCGCGTTTTGCGGGAAAATAAACCCCAGACCAAATCGGCGAACTCAATAAAACGTTTTTTTCCAGGTATTTCCAGATCATGTTAATGTGAATGCTATATTATAATGCAAATACAATACACAAACAATCTTAACCCGGGAGATTTGAATAAGGTGCCACATTCGGGCTTTTGTTTACTTTCCCACAAAATTTGGTTTAAAATTAGACACCTTTATGACACTGATGGGGACAAATCTGATAGCAGATTCTTATTCTTGGGTAATGGAATCTTGAGTGTACTTAAAGTATCCATAACGTGAAAATGTTTATTTTCCTATTTTAAAGTCCGTATTAGAAAATGAACTTTTGCGAGAGAACTTTTCGATTCAAACGAGATGTGAATTTTCTACGACTTTTAAAATCATACTTTTATCGCTGTGACGCAGGTTAAGGTATGCTTCTTGCCAATGTTGGCGTGGGTTCCTTTGTTTTCTAAGTGATCAAAGCCAAGGTATCGCTCTGTGATAGTTTTCGGCATTTTTCAGTAAACGAAACATATATCATGTCTATGTCTATCGTCGACAAAAGTGCCTCTGAATCCTGAATCGAATACAGAAACGATACTAAGGATTTTGAAATATAATTTTTGGGCAACTAGTTGCGGTCTCGATGAGTCAGGCAGCAGTAGCACTCAATCCCAGAACCACATGGAACCCTAAGCGGAAGAACCACTAGCAGACGAGGAATGGCTTCAAAATTACAGAAAAGAACACGAGGATAACGAAGATCTCAAGAGCGAATTAAATCAACGCTCATATAATGCTGTACCTGTAAGCAAATCTCGTCCGTCAGTCTCAATGATCTTTTCATTTTGCCGTCTATATGATACTGAAAGTCATCCTCTTAGAAATGAATCGAGCACAGCGACGAAGTTTTACCGAGCTTCCAGTTCCATTTTCCCCTTCTTTTTTTAACTATTGCGTTTTCCGAGTGGAAGAAAGAAATTTCCTATGCATACTTATTCCTTTTTCAGGATCAGCTGTGTTGTTACATCTAGCGGCTACCCATCTTTCAGACATTTTTCGCATCAACCTGTGTGAAACTTGTGTGTCAAAACCTCATGTCCGGTGTTCCTTAATCTACGTCATATGTCGAGAGAATCCTTGAGCGAGTTGTGCGCCAAAATGGCGGGCAATTTAAACGCTTTTAAGAAATCGAAGAAAATTAGTCTCTCATTTAAATCGAAAAAGTCTTTTGCAAAAGTTCATTTTTTAATATGGACTTTCAAATAGGAAAATAATAATTTTCACGGTATGGGCACTTTAATAACAGAGAGTGAGGTCTTTACCTCGGCCTTACTGTAATGACCTCATCTTGGCTCGGATAATATGGCGAGGCGTCAGTTTGAGATTTTCTCGAAAAGACCTAATCTTTAAGGTTAATAAGTCCGGTTTATTATGAAGCGTTTTCACTCACGTGACCAGTAGCCATATAGGATTACTGAAACAAAAGAACGTATTTGCATAAAAATAGAGTTCAATTCCCGGAGGATTAGTTTGGTGCACCATCATGGCCGCTATTCGTTTGCTTTGGAACACCAACATGGCCGCCACGACGTCACGTGAAAACGCTCTATACGGCTTCATAGTTTATTCAAGCAGAAGAAACCACTTCACACCCGGTAATGCATGCGCTTTTCACTCCATTCATCTTTGTAACCGCACTTACGCGTACTCCGTCAAAAGAAAAAATCATTTTATTGGCAAAGCTCCTGGAGCTGACAAAGTGACTGCCCGGATCCTAAAAGCTAGCCTTCCTGTTACACTGCCACGACTTACAAATTTAATCAACTGTTCTTTTCGTTCCGGTATTCTTGCAGAATCGTGGAAATTTGCAGAAGTAGTACCTTGGACCAAAGATAAAGAGGGTGATCTAGATGATCCATCAAATTCTCGTCCTATCTCACTCCTACCAATAATATCGAAAGTATGTGAAAGAGCTGCACATTTACAGCTTGTGCAATTCCTACAAGATCATTCCATCATACATCCCCTCCAAAGTGGCAACAGAAAATCCCACTCTACCGAGTCTGCGCTTCTCCATTTCACCGATGAAATCCTGAAGAATATGGATGAGCAGCGCATATCAGTTGTGGTGCTGCTTGACATGACCAAAGCGTTTGATAGCATACGACACGATATAGTTCTAGCAAAGCTCCGTAGAATTGGAATATCTTCATCTGCGCTTGCCTGTTTCAGCAGTTACCTATCAAGCCGTAAGCAGGTAGTGAGGGTTGGAAATGCTGTCTCAGAGCAATTGGAGCTAAGCTATGGCGTCCCCCAGGGATCTTGGGTCCAATGCTATTCACCTAATACGTCAACGACCTGTTATCTATTCCTAATCACTGTCAATCGATGGGATACATTGATGATACCAAGCTGCTTCTTGCCCTGCCACCAAAGCAAACTACTAATGCAGTTTCTATGCTAAATGACGACCTCGGGGAAATTACCAAATGGTGCTGCAGAAACTCAATATTACTCAACCCGGTCAAGACTAAACTTTTGGTAATTGGAGTACCTCAACTCACAAAGACTCTGCCGACCCTATCCGTAACTCTTATGGGTAAGAACATTGAACCTGTCACCTCGGAGTCTATATCGACAATAGCTTGAATTACAACGACCACATCAACAAGATATCTTCCAGCTGTATCTATAAGTTAATTATGATTAACCGCACAAAATACCTGCTAAATAAGAAAACTATCCTACTGCTAATTCACTCTTTCGTCTTTAATAAACTACTTCCTTATGCTCTTCAGTATGGAGTAATACTTCGAAGAAAAACATTAAAAAGTTGCAACTTCTTCAAAACTTTGCAGCAAGAATTGTCCTTGGCTTGAAGAAATACGATCACATCTCCGAGGGACTAAAATCATTAGGATGGCTGGAAATCAACCACAAACTCAAGTTTAATGACTGTGTCATGATGTATAAATGCCTTAATAACGAAGGCGCTCCTGCGTATCTATCGCAGAGGTTCAAGAAGCGCTCTCAGATCCATAGCCGAGCCAGAAGAAACCGAAGCGACTTGGACTTGATCAAATGTCGCCTTGCCACAGGACAACGATCTTTCAGCTTTCGTGGAGCCAAAGCATGGAACGAGCTTCCAAAATCCGTTAGAGACGCTACCTCGTTAAATAATTTTAAAAAGAATTTATTGAAACTATTCAAGGAGCTTTAAAGACCCCCCCCCCCCCTCCCAATTGTATACAAATCTTGGCTTTATTTATTAAATCTATTTTCATGTCCATGTCGATTTTTATACTATTTTTAGCTGAGCCTAAGTTCTTTTAGCCAATTCGTTGTTAGGGTTACAAATACAAGCCAAGGATGAGGAATAAATTAATAGTTGTGTTTCATTCGCACATCGTCTTGACATCTCATAGCTTTCGTGCACAAACTCACCGCATCATACACACAGTGTCCTCTTGCTCTGGTTCCTTTAATCTGCGAATCTCCTGCTTAAGTGATGCAATTTTCTCTTTTCCAAATTCAACTTCTTTGTTAAGGGAACGCGTCTCTTTCTCGTACTTCTCCTGTAATTTGTACAAATCGTATTGCAGGGATTGGATTTGCATGTTCTTCTGTGCTAAGTCGATACGAGTAGTCTCCATTTCATCTTCTATCGCGTGCTTATTTTGGCTCTTGAGGGTTGTTCCTGGCACATAAAGAAAACACAATCATACAAACGATCCCAATGGTTACTGTGGCACTTTGCGCGATTCATAAATAATTCAGACGAAGCTTCCCTGCTTGCAGAGGTCTCTTTTCTTTTTGCATTTGCTGGGCTGACTAGCACTAGAAAAGAGACCTTTACCAGGGGTCGAAACTCACTTTGATCCAACCGCCGTCCGTAACATTGAACGGGAATCTCCCAACCGCATGTCCCAAGATATGCTTGCTGACTGTGACTTGAGCCCGCTGTGTTCCGCGCACTCCTTTAAATTAATTCCGCTGTTGTTAACTAAGTCCACACAGGATTTGGTCGCTAAGTAAGCGCCGCACACGCTCAACACAACACAGTGAGTTTCGACCCATGGCAGAGGTCTCTTCCCCGCACTCGTCAGCCCAGCGAACGGAAAATAAGAGACCTCTGCATGCAGGGAAGAAGAAGCTGACAGAACCACTGGAAACTAGACACTCTTTTACAAACCCTGACACAAAATAAGCAATCGGTAATTGTGACATAGAATACCAAGCAACCCCACGCCATTGTAATAATTCTTTCAAGTATTACACCTGTTCTTCCAAAAATGGGTACCAGTATTTTTAATAGCGCGCTAATGCAATTGCTCATACAGATCTCTTGTCCATATTGAGAGCGTTAGAGACGCGGAACGGGGAGATGGATCATATTCTAAAGACAACAAGATTTATTCTTAGGTTAACAAAGGTACTGAGATACCGTATCCACTGTCGAAAAGTCTGCGCTTGTAGTTCCGCCATTGTTTGACAAGCAAAGTGCTAGTAACTTTACCATTCAGTTAGGTTTATTGTGTACGATTTTGTCGGCAAAATTTTAAATGATATAGAAACCAACATTACAGTCAATTTTCCTCTTAAGCCACATTCAAGATAAAATCACGGCTCGTGGCTTTAACCAAAATAGGCCATTTTCGAAATATCAAATATTCAGCTTGATATTAAGGCAGTGAGGAGAAAAACAATAGAAACACGTTGGAATGAATGTGAAAAATACTCACACATCATCCACTTTGTCTTTGTCCTCACTGCCTCACTATGAAGCTGAATTTTAATATACCTATATGGCCTATTTACCACGAGAAAGTTTACATTGAATGACACTTTTGCATTACCGTGCACAAGGAAGGAAAAAAAGCAATCTACGGGTTACGAGAATTTAATTTATCTATAGATACAACATCCTTTACCACCCATACCTGTAAAGAATGACGCAAAGCAAATAAGTTGAGCGGTGCGTCCTATCAGGGAATGTGGTTGAATTACCTTGATGCTGGCGAATGACTGTTCCCATCTCGGCGAGCTGCGTTCTCATCTTCTTTATCTCAGCGTCTTTTTCAACATTTGTCCGTTTCAGTTCATTGATTTCCTTTCTATAGTTCTCTTCTTCGTCTAAGGTTAAAGATAAGCCAAACGAGTTAGAACGCTAAACTGCCTTTATCCCAAAGAAGCGATAACAACGTCTCAGCTTGTAGGCAAAACAAAACAAAAAAACCAAACAAACCAAAAAAAAAAAAAAAAAAAAAAAAGAAAAGAAAACAAAATTGGCGAAAAGCGTTGTGAGGCCAATTAAACAATTTGGCCCAGAGACGCTACTACAAAACGAACCAATAATGTGGCCAAGTTAATGCATGCAGCCGGATCCAAAGACGGGAAAACGGATGCGAGTCAACATTGGTTGTGCCGAAACAACTGAATAGCGAGTGAGCCTAGAAGTCCACAGAAAATCCAAAGTGTAATTACAGACGAGTGTCAACTGATACCTTGCATCTCATCAATTATAGATTTAAGCCGGTCTGACTCAGACAAGTAGCTCTCCTTAGCATCTTTGCACTTCTTCTCTTCCAGCTCACATTCTTGCCTTAAAGATTCCACTTCAGTTTCATTGGCGAGGTTCTGAGAGCTCTGAGACAAGAAATAAGATACAACCAATATTATCCAGTTATCTTAACATGTAATCATTATAATCATTCATTCAGGCAGCGCGAAGCTCCAATGATACAAGCAGCCTTGTTGATGATAAGGCCGGGATACATTGTTTTGGTTGCTCTTTATTCTGACTAAAATCTTGGTTTACTTTTCAATAGCCCATTTGCGGAAGTAAGGCACAAACGTCCACGCCTACCACATGAACTTGCTCTGAGCTTGATTCATACTTGCGTTGTTTTTTGGGTGCGTTACTCGACTACTTACTCTCAAAACTTCCCTCGTGAGTCCCAAACTCGATTGAAGCAGGCTGGGCATCAACCATTTTTTTAAAACTCCACGCTTCCCGAACTATTCTGTACCTATGAATGAAGGGGTAGTTTCTAAAGAAACTGTGGTGCTGCGTCGGTGGGGAAGTAGTATACAAAAATTTGGTTTTATCAACGGAGTTGATAATGTAAATTGGCCACCGTACAGAGATTCTAAAAGCTGACGTTTCGAGCGTTAGCCCTTCGTCAGAGCGAATCGAGGGATTATGGGTTACGTGTAGTTTTTATAGTAGAGTAGGAGCTACGCTATTGGTGGTAACATGGCAACGTGAAAAATAGGAATATATTAGTTAAATGAAAAGCGTTCGTTAATACCGTGAGGATTAAGGGTGCCGATTTGAAAGATGAATTTTTGTTCCAGATTCTTGCGGCTTTTCGTCGTGCCTAGATGTAGGGAAAGGCCGCAGATAGCCATGTGTTTTTTGGAGTGGTTAGGCAGATTAAAATGGCGAGCGACTAGCTTGGATGCATCCATGTCATTCTTCTCAACATCGCGAAGGTGTTCGCGGAATCGGTCACCTAGTCGTCTACCTGTCTCACCAATGTATAATTTATTGCATAACGTGCAGGTTATGCAATAAATGACATTTGCGGAGGTACATGTGAAACGATCGGTGATCTTAACAGATCGCTTAGGTCCCGATATCTTGCTAGTGTTAACAATGAAAAGACAAGTTTTGCATCGTGAGCGCGCGCATTTGAAAGTGCCGGGTTGCTCGTTAGTTTTGAGCGCGCTTCTAACTAAAAAGTTGCCTACGTTTTTGTCGCGTTTGAATGAAATAAGTGGAGGTTGCGAAAAGATTCTACCAGTCTCGGGATCATTTTGGAGTAATTTAAAATTACTAAGAATGATGCTTTTGACTGCGTGATTATGAGGATGGAAAGTGAGGGTGAATGGAATTCTGTCATTCTTATCTTTTTGTGACGTTTGTAGTGATGACTGTCGATCAAATTGTTGGGCGCGATGATGGCCCGCTTTGACCACAGAGACTGGATAGCCACATTTTTCGAAGAACTGGCACATCTCCTCTGATTTGCTGGAAAAATCGGAGTCATCACTACATAGACGTCGAAGTCTAAGAAATTGAGAATAAGGGATGGAGTTCTTGACATGTGATGGATGTGACGATGAATACAACAAATAACTGTGTGAATCAGTAGGTTTGTAGTGCACACTAGTACATAGCACGTTGCCTCTAATAGAAACGTTGATATCTAGAAAAGCCAATGAAGTTTCCGAAATTTCCCAGGTATATTTAAGAGCCGGATGAAAAGAGTTGACGGAGGTTATAAATTGATCGAGTTCTTCTCTGCTGGATGAAATAGCGCCGATGCAGTCGTCGATGTAACGGCCGTAGAGTTCAGGTTTGGGGCCGTTGTACTGACTAAAAAATTGGTGTTCAACATATCCTACAAAAAGATTGGCATAGCTAGGTCCCATTCTTGTGCCCATCGCTACACCATTAATTTGTTTGTAATAGTTGCCGGCGAATGAAAAACAATTAAGCGTTAAAACTAGTTCGGCAAGGCGGAGGAGCGTTTCCGAGCTAGGTTCTTTTACAGTGCGTTGATCGAAAAAGTGTTTAAGTGCTTGAAGACCTTCGCTATTAGGAATGACTGTGTATAGAGATGTAATGTCCATGGTGAAAATAAGTTTGTCTTGGCCGGAGAAATTGAAATCGCGGAAAATTTGTAGTGCGTGTGTACTGTCTTTAATGTATGATGGCAAAGATTTGACGATAGGCGTCATAATCCTGTCTAAGTAGCTAGAAATGAGTTCGGTGGGGCAACTACAGGCAGAAACGATAGGGCGACCTGGGTTGTTGGGTTTGTGAATTTTAGGCAAGAAGTAAATGCACGAAGTTCTAGGGGTGTTGATGATGAGATTAGTGGCAGTGTCCGGTAATTCTTGATTAACTATAAGATTTTGAATGTTGTCTTTGACAAGTTTTTGATTGTTGGAAGTGAGATCTTTAGGGATTTTGGCATAAAACGAGGTATCCGAAAGTTGCCGCAAAGCTTCTTTTTGGTAAAGGTCGGACCGCCAAACAACTACCGCGCCGCCTTTGTCGGCCGATTTGACAACTATGTCGTTGCGTTTACTAAGATTTTTAAGCGCCGCCCACTCTTCCGAGGAAAGGTTGGAAAATTTAGTGTTGCGATTGAATTTAAGTTTGTGAATGTCGTGACGGCATTTTTTGGTGAAAAAATCTAAAGAGGCAAATTGTCCCTCTGGGGGAGTCCATTTGGATTTGCGAACTAGAAGTGTTTCAAAAATATCTTTATTAGAAGTGTCCGAATCATGTTCTTTGTCGTGAAAAAAGGCTTTTAACTGAACGCGGCGAAGGAATTTTTCGACATCTTGCTTAATAGAAAATTCGTTGGTGCGTTTGGTAATAGGGACAAAATTTAGGGGCCTAAATTTTGTCCCTATTAACGAATTTTCTATTAAGCAAGATGTCGAAAAATTCCTTCGCCGCGTTCAGTTAAAAGCCTTTTTTCACGACAAAGAGCATGATTCGGACACTTCTAATAAAGATATTTTTGAAACACTTCTAGTTCGCAAATCCAAATGGACTCCCCCAGAGGGACAATTTGCCTCTTTAGATTTTTTCACCAAAAAATGCCGTCACGACATTCACAAACTTAAATTCAATCGCAACACTAAATTTTCCAACCTTTCCTCGGAAGAGTGGGCGGCTCTTAAAAATCTTAGTAAACGCAACGACATAGTTGTCAAATCGGCCGACAAAGGCGGCGCGGTAGTTGTTTGGCGGTCCGACCTTTACCAAAAAGAAGCTTTGCGGCAACTTTCGGATACCTCGTTTTATGCCAAAATCCCTAAAGATCTCACTTCCAACAATCAAAAACTTGTCAAAGACAACATTCAAAATCTTATAGTTAATCAAGAATTACCGGACACTGCCACTAATCTCATCATCAACACCCCTAGAACTTCGTGCATTTACTTCTTGCCTAAAATTCACAAACCCAACAACCCAGGTCGCCCTATCGTTTCTGCCTGTAGTTGCCCCACCGAACTCATTTCTAGCTACTTAGACAGGATTATGACGCCTATCGTCAAATCTTTGCCATCATACATTAAAGACAGTACACACGCACTACAAATTTTCCGCGATTTCAATTTCTCCGGCCAAGACAAACTTATTTTCACCATGGACATTACATCTCTATACACAGTCATTCCTAATAGCGAAGGTCTTCAAGCACTTAAACACTTTTTCGATCAACGCACTGTAAAAGAACCTAGCTCGGAAACGCTCCTCCGCCTTGCCGAACTAGTTTTAACGCTTAATTGTTTTTCATTCGCCGGCAACTATTACAAACAAATTAATGGTGTAGCGATGGGCACAAGAATGGGACCTAGCTATGCCAATCTTTTTGTAGGATATGTTGAACACCAATTTTTTAGTCAGTACAACGGCCCCAAACCTGAACTCTACGGCCGTTACATCGACGACTGCATCGGCGCTATTTCATCCAGCAGAGAAGAACTCGATCAATTTATAACCTCCGTCAACTCTTTTCATCCGGCTCTTAAATATACCTGGGAAATTTCGGAAACTTCATTGGCTTTTCTAGATATCAACGTTTCTATTAGAGGCAACGTGCTATGTACTAGTGTGCACTACAAACCTACTGATTCACACAGTTATTTGTTGTATTCATCGTCACATCCATCACATGTCAAGAACTCCATCCCTTATTCTCAATTTCTTAGACTTCGACGTCTATGTAGTGATGACTCCGATTTTTCCAGCAAATCAGAGGAGATGTGCCAGTTCTTCGAAAAACGTGGCTATCCTGTCTCTGTGGTCAAAGCGGGCCATCATCGCGCCCAACAATTTGATCGACAGTCATCACTACAAACGTCACAAAAAGATAAGAATGACAGAATTCCATTCACCCTCACTTTCCATCCTCATAATCACGCAGTCAAAAGCATCATTCTTAGTAATTTTAAATTACTCCAAAATGATCCCGAGACTGGTAGAATCTTTTCGCAACCTCCACTTATTTCATTCAAACGCGACAAAAACGTAGGCAACTTTTTAGTTAGAAGCGCGCTCAAAACTAACGAGCAACCCGGCACTTTCAAATGCGCGCGCTCACGATGCAAAACTTGTCTTTTCATTGTTAACACTAGCAAGATATCGGGACCTAAGCGATCTGTTAAGATCACCGATCGTTTCACATGTACCTCCGCAAATGTCATTTATTGCATAACCTGCACGTTATGCAATAAATTATACATTGGTGAGACAGGTAGACGACTAGGTGACCGATTCCGCGAACACCTTCGCGATGTTGAGAAGAATGACAAGGATGCATCCAAGCCAGTCGCTCGCCATTTTAATCTGCCTAACCACTCCAAAAAACACATGGCTATCTGCGGCCTTTCCCTACATCTAGGCACGACGGAAAGCCGCAAGAATCTGGAACAAAAATTCATCTTTCAAATCGGCACCCTTAATCCTCACGGCATTAACGAACGCTTTTCATTTAACTAATATATTCCTATTTTTCACGTTGCCATGTTACCACCAATAGCGTAGCTCCTACTCTACTATAAAAACTACACGTAACCCATAATCCCTCGATTCGCTCTGACGAAGGGCTAACGCTCGAAACGTCAGCTTTTAGAATCTCTGTACGGTGGCCAATTTACATTATCAACTCCGTTGATAAAACCAAATTTTTGTATTCTGTACCTATTTTATTCTTTCAGAGTAATAGCTGAGAAGCTGCTTTTCGCGTGCTTACCCGCGTGGCACTACGGGCAACATTTTTCATTTCAGTCACTTCTCTCTTCAAGTGATCTACTTCACTTTGTTTATTGGCAGTTTTCTTCTTCAGGTCATCAATTTGGCGAACATATTCATCTTGCTCATCTACAAGAAAACGAAGTGTACGCAACATCAAGTAACATTTGTTCAGATATTACGTCAAAACTAAAGCTTGAGCCAACCGTTACACTTAAAGCTACAGCGGTCAAATAGCGAGCTCATTCCTTTACCGTACAATCCAATTTTTACCTACATTTTTTCATTTGTTAATGGTGACGTGTCGCAACCGTGAACAACAACACTGTATTAATGTCAGAAAATGGACAAAAGAAAACGGACACAAAGAATCATTTTAATAATTTGGATATTATCAATTATGAATCAACCAGAAAAAAGAGAGAATGAGCTTGTATAAATAACTTCCGCCCAGTATATTCCGCTTGAAAAAACCCGATTTCAAGTTTAGCACATTTCGCGAAAAATTGCCCCCCCCCCAAAATTGTGCGCACATAAAATGGCGACAGTATAAATTAAATAAAAATGGTAATTTTTTTTGCCACAAAAAACAAAAAAGAAATGAAATGAAAACTGCGCCTCACGTTTCATTCAAGATTCGACTTCAGAAGTCTGCATTTTAGAACAGAGGCTAAAATAGTAGCATTAAGCTCATTGACATTACCTTGCATCTCATCAATAATGGCCTTCAACCTGTCGGATTCAGAGAAGTATTTTTCTTGAGCATCTTTGCATTTCTTCTTTGCCAATTCACATTCTTTTTTTAAAGCTTCCAATTCACTCTTATCAGAGAAGCTAGTTGAATTCTGTGTTAACAATGAAGACAAAATTATATTACCACATAATCCGAATAGGTACCTGTTAAAGTACATGTACTTTAGAATGTTAATAAGTATATGGAAAGATCTCAAATCGAAGGAGAAACTGTAGTCGCCTCTTGTCTCGTCCCCCCCCCCCCCCGCTTTTTCCACGAGTTTCCTGCTTTATGCGAATGATACTTTTTCTCACTCGCCCGGCTTTTCGCGAAGTTATTATCCTCA
>NC_090894.1:35574937-35587437 GCF_036669925.1 Montipora capricornis
TTGCGACAACGAAAAGTGTTCAAGAAGCTGGAGAATGGGAATTGTGTCGTTTTCTACCGCCTGAGTTCGCAAACTTCACTGATTTTCCAGTTGGCGCCAAGGTCAAAATACGGCTTTCAAATTCATTGCTTTTGCAATTTTCTCCTCATACTTCGCTAATGTAAGAGCAAGTAAAATTGCTCAAGATCAATTGAAATTACTGCTGAGTTTATTGGTGGCAAAACGAGGGGCCCGATGAAGTCGACTGAGAGCTAAGGCAGCCGAAGATTTCGTTCATGATTCGCTGGTTGAATTCAAACTCACATTGATCATTTAACCACAAACTCAAGCTCGTATCATCTGGAAACTTCGCACAGACGTTTTAAGCATTGTTATGTAATTTCTGTTTTCTTAAAATCAGTGTTTTTGGGATGTCTAATGCTATTTCCCCGAAACTATTAACTCGCATAAATTATATTTTGAATTTACGTCACAGACACAATCTATCGCTCACGCGTCCAGCCGTCTCTTCTCGGGGAGGATACCCGAACTCGAGTGAGCGGCGGAAATCGAGCCTATTCAAAGGCGCGCGTGTGGAGCACCATGGTTACGAAAATTTACACTCTATTCTAAAGTGGCCGCCATTTTAGTATTTTTTTGTTTCAGTGCAAATTAGCACTTTTGGCTTCGCTTTCAAACGTAAAATTCAAAAGAATATTTAACCCTGAACGAGGCCAAAAGGGCCAATTTGCAATGAAACAAAAGAATACTAAAATGGCGGCCATTTTGGAATAAGGTGTATGGTAACTCCGATAAATTTTCATATGACCGCCCGCCATTAAACTTTAGATGTAAGCAATTACGCGAAATGTAGCACTGCTGGAACTCGCGTTTTTTTTTCCCGGCGGGAAGTTGCATGGCCAACGTACTGCATTTGAAGCTGCGTTATAGTAAAAGAAGCATATTTTTTGAAGACAACCAAAAAACAAGCTACATACTTTTTTAAGTCGAAGAAAGAGGAAAGAAGAGACAAAGATAGGGTGAGGAAAAAAGAACAGTGAGCAGGTGACAGGTAAGCGATGCTCATCGTGAAAGACAGCGAGAGAGAGCACGCATAAAAATTATATTGACGAGCAGCGGAAGAAAGAGTAAGCACGAGCACGGGAAAATAGACTAATTGAAAGTAATAGGAGGATCGACTGGTCTTCCGGAAGCAGACTAGTTATAAAAAAATAATATCTGAAAAGAAAAACATACTTATAAATAATGATCGAGGAGCTCCGCTTTTATAATTTTCTATATATTTAACAAATAGATTTAACATGTACCGTGTTTCTATCGAGTTATAGAAACACGAGTGAAAGTTTGGGAGAACGAGAAATGCTGTGGGAACACGAGCCCCAGGCGAGTGTTTCCACAGCTTTTTCGAGTTCGAGGTGTGGTCTGACTTTGCAACTAACCGTTGCGCAGAGCCTCTTCACTTCAGAAGGCCTGCCACACAGGCAACGTAGGCTAAGTTACGCCATTTATAAGGATGGATGTTAACGTTATTTTTTCTTTCGTTAGCCCTTGAGTATCAGAACTTCGCGGTTTAAGCTTACATGGAACGACGAATGCAACAGCAAAGAATAATTGTCATCGAATGATGATGCAAATGCTATTTTATAGGCGCATTAGAAAATGACTGAAATTTAATGCCTTCCTTCTTCACATTTCTCAAAGTCTTTACTGGGCATTGTTTAAGTAACAAAAGCGCTAGCTCATAATACTTAATTGCCTCGACACAGGTGTGTTTTGGAAACGCGTTTCCGAACGCACTCATGTTTGTTCCTTTTCTTATAAACGTGTTTAAAATGAGTAAGCGCGAACGCTTATCTCTGACCCGTGCAGTACAGTACTGTAGCTGACGTCATCGTCAAAAACTCTTACAAAACAAATGTGATAAGTGACACACTCGGCTATCGCCACGTTTTTGTTGTCACAACAATTTCACGTCATCTGTGATCCGTACTATAGCTGACATCATCGTTAAAAACTCTTACAAAACAAATGTGATTAGTGACACACTAGGCGATCGCAACGTGTGCCACGTTTTTGTTCTTATCACAATTTCTCGTCATCTGTGATCTATTACTGAACAGACGCACGGCAACATGGAGTCTATTTGTTAAATTCTTACCCATTCTCGTTCCCAGATCCCATCGCTTTCAATTAGCCGGCGGGACCTTCGCACGAGAAAACTAAGGGCTCTGGAGACAGGATTTTCAGTCACAGATTCTAGGACTTCCGGAGTTCATATGAGTCGTCAATAGTATTAAACACGGCGGCGCTCAGAAGGATTACATTCGAAGAGTATCTATGTGAAGCTTTAAAGGACCCTAGTCACCCACTTTGCATTGCGCACCCACAACACTTCAGTCGCCATTTTCCGTGCCCCCGAAACTCGGACCTCTGTGACTGTTAAAGTAATCTGTTTCCGTACACCTTATTCCAAAATGGCCGCCATTTTAGTATTATTTTGCTTACTTATAAATTGGCCCTCTTGACCTCGATTTTAAACGTAAAATTCAAAAGACTATTTAAACTCGAACGAGGCTAAAAGGGCCAATTTTCAATCAAACTAAAGAATATCATAAGATCTATATAAATCTGTTTTGCACTGAAAAAATAAGCTGTTTATTAGAATTTCATTTTTTATGATTATTTATGTATGACTTGCTCTTCGCAACATGTTATCGAGTGGAAACGGAAATCGTTGTTGAACCGAGGAGTACCGCAATTATTGAATTATGATTCCTCGAAGACCAGAGAACGTTTAAAAGCTAGAACAATATCAATGTATTATCATTTCTGGCAAGTGGAGAAATAATTTCTTGGGCTACATTGCAAGGAATCACGAACAGCGAATTCACCGTCGGATCGATGATCCTGGTTAAAATAATATTATGCGTGTCTTCCGGTCGAGGTGACCTTAAACAGCACTGAACACAGGCGAACATTTGAATACTCATCTCTATCACAATTTGTAGAAGCCTTTATCTTTTCCCAGTTCATTTCATTTTCTCACCAATAAATAATACAACTGAGTTTTGTGGAACTGAGCAATTTTTTTAAATTCAACACCCGAAATTCTAGGAAAGGAGAATAAGAGCATTTCATCTAATGCTACAAGTGTGTATTGCGAGCGCGACAAATGAAACCATCTTTAGTTTACTTTTTCTGAGACTCGGTACTTCTTATCATTATTTACGAAGTACCGCGCAAGCAACGAATTAAACTAAATTTAACTGTTTGCCTTGTTTTCAGTGCCAACTGCTTGGGTGTCAAATAAATATAGGTGAGCCGATAAAAACATCTAGAATTTTCTCAGGATTATTTTTGGTCCCAAGAGTAATACAGAACAAAAACTCCTAAATGTCAACAAAAACATGGGCGTGGCTAACTAGGTCTTTTAAATGGCCTACTTGGAGAATGTGTCCCTTCGTGTTGAACAAAAAGAAGCAATAAGTAATATCGTAAATTTAAACAGACACTGATCATTTGACCGCACCACATCAGTCATTTTTACTTCCAGTTCAAGATTATATTGTTCACATGATTCTTATTACTAGTAATAGTTGACACTACAGCTGCCCCCGCGATGCAAAGTGCTGCATTATTTTTATTTGCAAATTATTATAGTCGATACCGTATGTGTTGACTGTTGTAATAGTCTTTTAACTCAGATCAGAGAAGGTGTAGCCTGAAGTTGAGACGATTACTTTGAGTTGTTTTTACTCTCTCAAGGGGAAAATGAGTCGAAGTAATAGTCTGAAATCCAGGCTAGAAAAGGCAAGGCGGAAAAGGCAATAGGATGTTTGGAATGAACAGAGTATGGAAAATCGACGAAGTCGCAGTTGTTTACAAATAATTTTATTATGGGCAAGGCTGCTGCCTAAGAAAATTTTAAAAGGGCCCTCAGAGCTAAATGCTGAGAACTTAGGAGCCCAACACATGAAGTGAAAGATGTTGCTGTGAAAAATTAAGGAGCCCAGAGCTTTTCTTTGGGAGCCCCAGGCTACCAGGCTCCTGTTAGGCAACAGCCTTGATGGGATATAGTTTAGTGACAATATTACTATATCTAGTGTTATTTAATTGAAAAATTGGTAGAAATATTGTAAAACTAACAAAACGGAACTACTGCCTATGCAAAATATGGCTATTATATATAATTTTTGTTTGCATAGTGCCAAGAAAATTGTGTTAATCAGAACGATCATTATTATTCCTTGTGTAACAATGATGTAGCAGGATATATGTAACAGAGAAACTAAGTGTCCCATTCAACTGTGTTTGCATGAAGATAACAATAACTTTAATAACTAATTAGATCCTTTGTGCTATTGCTTTTACAATACGTAGCTGTTACATTTTTTTTTTGCATGTTCACAGAAAACTGATTTAATTAGAAAGATAACTAATTGGTGTTTTTGTAAAATGGTGTAATAGGCTATAACTAACTCAGTGTTCATTCTATTGTCTTTGCAAAAATATAACAATAACTTTAAAAAACTAATTGTTTGGCCCTGCGCTAAAGTACAACATGTAGCTAGAAACTGAGTGCTTCATTCATCTGCCCTTGGAAAAAGATAACCTACAATAACTTTAAAAATATTTCATTGAATGTCTTTGTGCTACTGCTCATGCATTATGTAGCTGTTATATTCATATATATACTTTCAAACCGTTTTAATCACAAAGGTCATTAATCATTGTTTGTTGAACAACAATGGTATGTTGATATGGTATATTAAACACAGAAACTGAGACTGAAACTAACTATCAAATTAGTTTTCACTTCATTCAAAATTAAAAACATGTTTAGTGTTAAAGATCGTACTCCTGTTGTTCTAAAATCCATGGTAGTTTACCAATTTTCTTGTGCGTGTTGTAATTCCCGTTATATTGGCGAAACTAGTCGCCACTTTTCTACCAGGATAAAGGAACACACGGAAAGCGATAAAAACTCGCATATTTTTAAGCATTTCAACACATCTCCTTTATGTAAGAGCAAATACTCCCCTTCGTGCTTTAGTATTCTGAATTCTGCCAGCAACTCAATTGATTAAAAACTCAAACCGGAACTTAACAAACAATTGCAGCATTACAACACTTTTCTCACGTTTTAGTTTACACCTTGATGTTTGGTGTCACGCTGTAAATAGAAACGTCATCGTTACCTACCGATTCCTCGCGGCCCCTGTTCGAGCAAGTCGAGATTTTTTCTAGTATACCGACTGCATATTTGAACCGTAAGTACTGTCCTTGATATACGCGCAAGCTACTAGGATGCCTCCTCGGGATTTCGCCTCTGGGCGAAATCCCTGCGGGGGCAATTATTGTTTGAATGATTCTTACCGTGGCACTTTGAATGATGTCCTTCATTTCAGTCAATTTTCTCCTCAGGAGCTCGATTTCACTATCTTTATCAGCAGTTTTCTCTTTGAGTTCGTCGATTTGTCGAGCAAATTCATCTTGCTCATCTATAGGAAAAGAAAGAGTATGTAATTCCGCGACAAGTTGCAAAGAGTCTCCGTCTATACTACAACTTATGGCAAGCAATTTGCATTTGTTCGTGGACAAATATGAGCCAATTGTGAGAACCTCCTCCTCTTGTGGCTTCACAATCATCATGTTTCTTAGCAGGTCAATGAAACTGCAAGCGTCTGTTGTCATTGACCATTTCCTTAGTGACCATAGAAAAGAACGTTCAACTACACCAGGCAAATAAGCACAGAACTTTTACTTCCCTACAACGTATTGTCATTACCTTGCATCTCATCAATAATGGCCTTCAGCCGATCAGATTCTGAAAAATACTTTTCTTGTGCATCTTTACATTTCTTCTTTGCCAACTCACATTCTTGCCTTAAAGATTCTATCTCATTGTTATCAGCGGTATTAGCAGAGATCTGTGTCAAGGGAATTAAAAAATATCACGGTTAAATTAAGAATTTGAACTTGCAACAACAGATCATGAAAAGAACAATTCCGATAGCACTTTTTGGAAACGAAAAGTCCTAAAGGTAGCTTGACTAAACAATGCGTCCTACCAACTCGTTACCAAGCCACAAACAAAGACTCGTGACCAAGTGGAAACTCAAGGGTCACCGTGTGGTGTTCTATAGGAAAGAGGCTCTTTTCCATCGTTTTATCGTTTCGTTTGGGACACTAACAGCAGACTGACGTCGCTGGCAGGGCTTCAATTGCGCAGCTAGCGGATTGAAATGAAAGAAAAACCTTCGCCGTTAAACTCTACAGTGGATTTGTGGCCACGGGAACATTTTAACCAGGAATATTTGACTCAAATTGGTTGGCTCGTGAGAATACAGTGTTCAGCCTTGGTAATTACCTACAACCGTTCACAACCGACCGCGAGGAGCTGTTGGCTTAATTCGCGTCGAATCTCGAAAAATAAAAAACAAATGGGAAGGAAGCGACCCACAATGGCAAGGTTAAGCTTTTTAATTGAGAATTTTTTCGCAAAATTATCTTTTTAGGTCTTTCATCGGGATTCCCATACAGATCCTTATAATTTTGTTGGCTTTCCCTTACACTGAGCTTGGGGCGCCTGTGTTTATACACTTGATATAAATTCGCGATAAAATACCTGTTTTTCTAATCTCTCTTTCGCAGTGTCCCTTTCATATTCCAGTTTTGCCAGTTTGAGTTGGTAATGCTCTATTGATCTTTCATAATCATCAGCGCTTTTGGCGGCATTAGAGAGTTTCTTCTCCAACTCCTCAATTTTTTCACGTTTTCCAATGCAAAAATCTTCACTCTCCTTGACTTTCAAAGTACTAATTTCACGCAATTGTTCCAAAAGTTGCTGTTTCTCTTCTTCAAAGCACTGAGTACTTTGAGCCATTTCTTGTTCCATTCTTGTCTTTTCCTCTTCGAGAGCGACTGCTCTTGCCATCGCAAGACTTTCCCAGGAAGTTATTCCCTCCTTTAAATTTGCTACTTCACTTTCCAATTCAATAACACTTTCTTTGGCTTTTTGCAACTGCAGTCTCAATTCACATTCTGTCTCTTCATATGCTGCCATCTTAGTCTCCATGTTACCGTGAGTTGAGTTTGCCTCATTTTGCTCAAGCACTCGACGCAGTTCCGCCTCCATTGCCATCTTGTCATTGACTGCAAATTTAACTTTGTCCTCGAGCTCGAAAACAAACTTTTTCTCGTTTAAAACTGACCCTCGAAGTTCGTCCACTTCCTCCTCCAAAGAGGTCTTTTGTTCTTTGAACAATGTTTGTAACTCATCAAGTTTTTGTCCAAGTAATCGCCTTTCTTCCACTGTGCTTTTCAACTGTTTCTTCACATCTTCTAATTCGTTCGCTGATTTTAAAAGACTTGATAGCCTTTCTAGATTTGGCCTAAGCTGAGCCCTTAAAGATTCCTCAGTCACTGTGAGATCTGTCGAGTCATTGCAGCCGAAGGATTTACTGTAAGCTTGTAAAATATCAATCAGTTCTCTCTTTTCATTCGTTGCCTTTTCCCAACTGGTTTTTACGTACTCTAGCTCGCTCTCAACTTCAAGCAGTCTGTGGTTGGAACATTGCATATCATTTTCCAATCCTTGACGTTTTGTTCCAAGTTCGTTGTTCTGAATCTCGCTTTCGACGTTTTCCGATTCCAGTCTCTCGGTTATCAAGATTATTTCCTTTTCCTGTCGTTCAATGATAGCTTTTAATTCCAAGATCCTGGCACCTGACTTCTCTTGTTCCTTGTGAGCTTCCAACAGTCTTACGTTTGTACTCTCCAACTCGCTCTCAAGTGCTTTCAACTCATCCTCCTTGTTCCGCAAGTTTTGCGTTATTTTCGTGCGAATGGCTTCGTTCTCTTGTAGACTTGAGCGTACCTCAGCAATTTCAATATCTTTCTCGTCTACCAAGAACGTCATGTGTTCCAGTTCCTCGTGTTTTACTCGAATAGTTGAATTAAGTTCCTCAAGGGCAGGACCCTGGAAATATAAAGCAGGGGGCGTAAGTTGAGATGTTTGACCAGGACTGGCGGACATTGGTTTAACAAAATTAATACTGACTGGGAGTACTTCAATCTGAAGAATTTTCCTTAGCAGGGGATTAGATTGGAAATTTATCTCACAGAGGAAGATCCTTGTTCAAACTGTCAAAGCTCATTGTATTGCGTGTGTTAACTGAGATGGTTACAGCATATTACAAATTTCTCTTCATCATCTCGCCCCTCCCTGAAATGGTCCTAAAAGCAGATTCTCAAAATTAACAAACATGGATACACTGCAACAGGTAAGGAGAATTTCTATTATGCGCGACATAGTACCGGTGTTCTCTCCTCCTCATTTGCATGCCGCTGTTTTTCGAGCTTGAGTTCTTCTTCGACTGCCCATAGTTTCTGTTCAAGATTATCAATCTTGTTGTCCTTCTTCTCGAGAGACGATCGGTTCTTCTTGTTTTCATCCGAGAGCCTGTCGATATGTGTACGAAGCTGCGTTACCTCAATGGAGAACTCGCTTAGTTTCTTGCTTTTTTCATCCAAGGTTTTCTGGACTTGTTGTACCTGAAAACGTAAACGATTATACAATGTCACGAATCGACGGCTAAACACTGTACATGCAAATTAGGACTATGAGAATGATTGAGTTTTATTTTGATTTGCTCCAAACGTTGTTTAAACTCTTTGCTGGTCGTAAAGGCTGGGGGCTAAGCACTTCAATTTGCTCATTGCTTATTATTTATCAGAACTCGGAAATTTTGACTGTATTTCAACGGTAAAATTTATGTTTTGACTTGCCCGTTAAGATCAAAGGAAACTCCTGGGAGTCTGAAAAGTAATTGCAAAATTTCCAACCAGAGTTTTCGCAAGGAAAAGCAATGCTCGTTTTCTTTCTCCTACGGTTTATCTACGTTCCAAACTCGCTCGGTAAATTTTAATGGTATGTCCCGCAAATGAAACACTCCAACGTTGGTTTTCTTCTAAAAAACTCAATCCTATCGGTTGCGTCATATTAATAATTTCTTTGAACCTGTTGTCTCAATTTGTCACGTTCTTCCAACAAGTTATTATTCCGAATGTCAGCCCACTTCAGCTCCCGGTTTTCGTTTTCCAACTCCTTCACTCGCCCTTCCGCTTTCTCGCATTTTTGTTTAGTAAGATCCACGCTTAATTCCATTTGTTTCAACTTCTGCAAGGCCCTGTTCTCGTCTAGGTGTGTGACGGAGCGTGTGTTATGTGAGCTGTACAGGTTTTCCATGTCACGCATCTCCTGTTTGATTTCTTCCACCTGCTTGTTTGCCACTTCAAGGCGATGTTCAAGAAGATCCTTTTCGACTTTCAGACAGCTACACTGCGATTCCAGTTCCGAGGCCTGCAAAGAACGCAATATTAGTAAGAACCAAGGAAGGGCGCCTCATGCAATTACTATTTCCTTGGGCTTCAAACAACTAGAGAGATAGATGGGTCGAAAAAGGTAGCGGAATATGCTTTTGTCCAATCAGTGGAAGCGGGTTCTGCAACACAATCGGCTTCAAAATCTGCAACACCTGAGGAAATATACAAAGACTGCATTTTCTCTTTGCGGCAGCTGGCAGTAAAGTTGCTCAATTTCACCCAAATGACCATTCTAACATTCATAAATACGAAGAAGCGCATATCCAACATGACAATAATCGCAAAATACTTTCTCAACTAAAAACCGAAAACGTTTTTAGAGAGTTCATACCATCTCAATTTGGGACAATAGACCGTTCCACGGTTTTTGACCGCCATCTTGGCTGGGGGGCAAACGCGCCTAAATTTATAGTTAATGTATGGGATTTTGGCCGACTTTGAAACGCTGTAGCGACGCTAAAAAGAGGCAGATTTTTAACTTTTGCTACCACTTTTAATAGTTTTGTTGATATCATTCATTCAACAGAAAATAAGGCCATTATTAAGGAAGGTGTGACGTCCGTAATTCGAATAAGAAATGTTCTCATGTTACTTTTAATTTCGCGGCAATTTGCCCTGATGATTTTAGAAGGGTTTGTATGAAATCTTAAAAATTCGTTTTTGGTTGTTGTAGCCTGAATCTGTTCTTTATATTTCATGAAAATAATCACACTATAAATGTCTTTTAAAAGACACGATCACTGTAGAAATCCGTCTCTTTTTAGCGGCGCTACAGCGGTTCACAGTCGGCCAAAACTCTATACATTTACTGTAAATTTAGCCGTGTTTGCCCCCAAACCAAGATGGCGCCAAATGCCGTGTGGAAGGGTCTATTATAATAAGAAACACTAATAAGCCAGCAATTGATGCATGTCAAGTGGTAACAACACATGTTACCTTTGCCTCAGCATTGTGTAAATCTTTCTCCAATTCTTGCCGTTGTTGTGCCTGCATACAGATAGTTTCTCGTCTTTCTGCCTTCATCTGGTCAATCACTCGCTGCTGATCAATTCCTCGATTAGTGTCCCTTAGTAAAGAGTCCTTCAAATGCTGCAACTCTTCAGAAAGGGATGTGTGTTCTTTTCTGGAAGTCAAGGTAAACGAGAGAGTGGCTATTTTTGTGGCATTAGCATTGTCTCTGAATGTTTGAAAAATAATTAGCGTTTTAGGCGATAAGAAAATCGGTGTGAAGAGAAATACCCTATCCCAAAAGCACTGTTTTCACGGTATGTTTACGACTTGGTGAAAAGTAAAGTGCACCAATGTCTACCTTTATCCTTTCCCATCGTGCCAATAGTCCCAGAAGGCCAACATTTATCTTGCGCGGTGGTATGAAAGGCATGCTGCTTTTGGGGGCCCTCTATGGAAAGTCGCAATTGAAATAAACGTAACAGGGGTATAAAAGGGACCAGTTGCCTATTTATAAAGCGTGTTGGAATTTTATGTTCGGCAGAACCTTAGACAAATACTGTCCGTGATTTGAACCCGAAAAGTCCGCTGCCTCGCAGGAAGCAGGTTTTTTTTTTTTTTTGCATTAGTCTTGTCCTTTTCACCCGTGGACACCGAAACTCTGCTAAAATAGAACGATGCAACAAACTTAACAGGTATTGGATGTCTGAGTGAAGTCTTCTTCACAATCCCCTACGCTTTTTAACTCACATCAACTCTCTCTTCACCCTGACCCACGCCGTATTGAACACAATATCATGTTGTTTTCAAAATACATAAATTTGGTTTTATCAACGGAGTTAATAATGTAAATTGGCCACCGTACAGAGATTCTAAAAGCTGACGTTTCGAGCGTTAGCCCTTCGTCAGAGCCTCGTCAGAGCTTCGTCTCAACTGAAAAAACCCGTTCTTAACAGTATCGTTCTTAACGGAATCTGTTTCGTTTAAAAACGTTTCTTAACTTTCTCAAACTGACAAAATACATCTATAAGCCCCCTTACACATCCTCTATCCATTGGAAGTCCATTATATAGCTTCTTTTGCAACCACTTACAATAAACGACCAGCCTTCAAATATCAATAAAGCAACCATCTTCCCAAGCGACCACATTAATTGATATGACAAATGGGTTCTCGTCATCGGGAGGTTTGATTAATCACTATTTCTCATCATCGCGTTGGCAACTTTCATGGAACTTCAAAAATACTTACCTAAGCGTTTCATGTGCTTTTCTCTCTTCCGCGAATTCCTCAAGAAGCTCATCTTTTTCTTTCTTGGATTTCTGCAACTCCACCTCAGAATGAATACTCTCAGTTATGTCTCTTGCACGGAATTCGTTTTTCTTGTGCTGTTCAATCTCTTTAGCAAATTCCTCGTTCTTTACGCGTTCTCCCTCGAGCTGTTTTTCTACAACACCACTGACTTGTTTCATCTCGTTTAATTGTTTTTGTAAATCCTTGCATACTCCGCAATCAATCGATTTGAACGTCTGTGAATCTATTTCAAGTTTCTTGCACTTTTCCCGTTCTTCGTGAAGTCGCTCTTCTGACGACTTCCATCTTTGCTCGGTCTCTGCAAGACGTTTGTCCAACTCCTCGATGCTTACCCGAAGCCCGTCAGATTCCTGACGAAGTTTCTTTGCTTCGTTTTCTATAGCCTGTTTTGCGTTTTTCAGTTGCTCCACGGTGGACTTAAAAAAACTGCATTGTTCAGAAAGTTCTTGAGCGCGCTCTTGTTCTTGGGTGAGTAAGGTGGTTAAATTTTCACGTTCAACTGGATCTTTTGTCAGATATTCGCAATTGTTTTCCGTTGGGACCTTTTCACTTTTCAGTGAAAGGTGATATTGGAGGTCATCCATCTTTTCAATAAAAAAGAATAACATGTTGTTTTGGTCCCAGCTCGAAGATCGGAAATGCAACCCATCCACATACTCACGATATTAACTTTCTTATCAACTATGCTATTGTTTAACACTGTTATGAAACATTTCAGGCGAGCATAACAGAATCTCGAGGCAGAAGCCGAGAGTTCATCCTGGTTAACAATGGTCAATTTGCAAAAAGCACGCTGCAGTGAGCGATGAAAGTTCCCTTGTGCGTCAAATCGCCTTGGAACAAACCCTTAC
>NC_090894.1:35602437-35614937 GCF_036669925.1 Montipora capricornis
ATGCAAAACACGAGTTTACAAATTTGAAGCCCGAAACTCCCGTGCTGCATATTAATGCAGTCGCGTAAAAACGCATTGCATTCTTAAACTAGTGAGTCTAACGTCCTTTTTCTCCTCGATCCAGCTTTCTCAACATTTTAAACTTAGTAATGGCGGACCATCAAATAGGCAAATTCCAGTTAAAATAAACAAGTGTCTTAAAACGTGGGTCACAACATAGTTGTGAAATCCAAAGAAAAAAAGATTTGATTTTTTGATTATAGAAAAAGGAATAGTGCTGAAGTTCCCCGAATTCAAGTAAGGCATTTGCAAACAATTTTTGGCCTGGGATTGGGAAGTAAAACAATACTGTAATAGCCAAATACGTACATCAGTAATGGACTCGGACAAGTCATTCTTTATTTCGTCTCGCTCTTTCTTTACCCTGAACAAAAATTCAAGCATGTGTTAAACAGACACCACATCAACATTAGACTAAAGACCATTCGAATGCCTGTCTTCATTCTTCAAAAATTTGGAGCCAAAGGAATGTAAACTATATTATTATATAGCCAAACTGGTCCGAGATGAAAAGGAGAATATTTTGATTGGTTTTCTGAGAGGTCCGGTTTCAAATACGGACCACTAAGATGGACCGGTCACGAAGCAGCGTTTATAGGTTGCAAAACTGTTCCCATTTTCTCGGACATAAAAAGAAAAAAATCAGGAAATATATTTTTATTTAATCATATCGAAGTTCCAGAACGTATTTTTCTTTCCAGAACCGTTCAAAGAAGAAGGCGAAAACGCAAGACTCAAGGAACAGAGAGCCAATAGATGGTTTTCACAGTGACGTCATCAAATTCTAAAATCAAAACTGCAAGATATTTTGAATTTTTATCTTTCGGAGGTTGAAGATGACCTAGAGATAAATCTACAAAGTTATTTGGGTGAAAAAAATGTCTATGCCTATGAATGATAAAAATATAATAAAAACCTTATTCAGGAACTAGCTTGTTCAGTCCGTACTGGGAAAATATCGGTCGTTTCTTTGTTTGCAAGTTTATGGTCAAGCCAGAAAGTCGAGGTCCATAAACTTGCAAAAAAAGGAACTCACGCTAGTTCAATAACATCTATGTATTGGAAGAAAGACAGACGTACTTGTAACTAAATTTACAAATTTAGGGGTATCAAGGGGTATTGGACAGGAAGTCATCAGGGTTTTGCCGCCAGGCATTAGTCACATTTTTTGTCAAAAGCAATAGAGTAACTGCAAAATACCCTACTACTATTGTAGCTTTTCATTTTTTTGGTAGCGTTCTTTCAGGATACAATGGATAGTTATTGAGTGACAAGCAAATAAGCGACAGGCTATTCTTCAGTTTAGCCAAGAAAAGTAAGTAGAAATAATGAAAACAACCGGGCAACGTCGTGATAACGAGCGGTTAATTTTCCCAGTGCGAGGCCCATATGCAACCTGTTTCGTCGTTTGTGAAACACAAGTAACTTACCTATCTAGCATTTGTTCCACTTCCTTCTTTTCGTCAATCATCTTTTCAAGTTCAACTGTTAGGTCAGACTATAAGACAAGGCATCAAAACAACAAACACTTAAATTTTGCTAAAACAAATAAGGTAAACGAAAACGTAACAGATTCAATTGCCATTGGCACCACATTTTCCAGATCATAGGAACTTGCTGCTTTGCACAATTTTTTTTGGGGCAAGATTTACGTCCAAAACAAAGATAAATCAGGAAATCGAAAACACCCAGGAGATTATTGTTTAGGTGGCATTTCCAACTTGATACAAGAAATGTTTCACGGCAAGGCTCAAATCACACTCAGTGAGCTGATTCCATGGCAACCATTTTTCTGAGCTTTGATTTTACATCGATTTTGTGTCGGATTGCTATTCCCAATGGAATCAAACAGATCTGTAGGAATATGACAGCTACTTGCAATTTGAAAAGGGTCATGTGCCTCCCTTGCTCGAGTCGAAACTCTTAGTCATTTGGTTCATTGAAGAAAGCGAGTGGAGGTGAGAGAGCTACCATCGTAATTTCACAATGGCTGGCATTTCGAACATTTTCCGATCAACATTGCACAAGGTTTGAAGTATCTTACTTCAAGGTTTAGGACCACAACTACTTGTTACGTCATCAACTTTAACATCTATGGAATCAGAAAATATTCCAGGGTTTTTCGGTTTGATTAAATAATAAACAGTACAACAACAACAACAACAAAAAAAAACCTTACAGTGCTACTACAACCAAAACATGTGGTCTCTACGAGAAGAATGCTGTTCACCATTTTCAAATATCTCTTTTTGTTCCAGAGCTATTCAAGCTTAAGATCACCAGAAATATTTAAATCAGGTTGGAGGGGACTGGAAAAGAGTAAGTTGCCATGGGAACCAATTTCTTTATGGCGGCAGGTGTGTTGCCTGTTGAACTATTTGCCTTACAAGTTTCAATGGTCTCTGCTGCAAGTTGACCGAGGGCGAGGTAGCCAGTGTTCGGCACTTACTTTTTTTACCAATTTACCCTTTTGGGCAACCAGTTTTAATTTTTTTGGTTGCCCATGGTTTTTTTCGGTTGCCCACCTTCTAAAGAACTGTTGCTCATTAAAACTCAAAGGAGTCTTGTAAAAATGCCAATTTTGAGTAAGATGCGTGTAAAATGGGTTTCACAGACCAACGCGACTCCTGCTGTGTGTCCATTCTGTTCTTGTAGCCTTCACAGTTTTGCTTTGACAAGCATATGTTTAAGCGCTTTTCCTTTTCTGTAAGAGATTAAGGGAGACTCCTTGAATATCTCTTTGAGATTAGGCTGGTTTTGAATTAAATGCCATTTGTCCAATAGTATGTTCTTTAAGCCTTTCAAAGCTGGTTGAAATTGCATTTGGCCGTGCGAAAAGTGGGTTTCATTGTAACAAACATTCTTTTCGAAGATGTTCCTCCTTCCAATCTGTTTTGAGATTTGTACCAATATATCTTTTAACAGAAAAATAAGTGACAGCAAAGAGATGTAAAGTTGTTATTTTTTTTACCGTGTTTGCGGTGACTACGTCATATTACTAGTCACTTTCTTGGTTGCCAATCAAATCGTTTCGCAAAATATTAGTCCAACAAAAATTCTGATTGCCCGATAGGGCAAGTCTTAGAGGTTTTATACTTGTTCAAGGATATGTTTCGCTTGCCCTGGGCAATCGAACAAGCGTTAGTGTCGAACGCTGCGTGTAGCTCAATTTCATATACTTGATTGGGTTGAGTGAATGACGTCCTCAGTTCTCTCATTTGCATATTTTACACATTTTTCAAACCTGAATATCTCCGGAAACAATGCAGATATTTCTAAATGGTAAACGGCGTTTTTTATCTCTCCAGGAATTCTATGTGATAAACCTAAAAAATTGATCTTAGTATCTCTTAAGACTCCTTAGGGGAACCTGAGTCATCGGGTTTTCATATCGCCTAAAATTATTTTACCATTTTTGCACCCAGCAACATTTCTTGTTTGTTGTCTGCAGAATCCATTGAGCTCCTCTTTGAATTTTCCTTGAGGTTCTCGATTTCTCTTTCCTTTTCTTGGATGTAATGTTGCAACTTTTCTTCTGCCTCAGTTTTTAACTGGAACCATTCGTTCAGCAAGCTTTCCTTTTCTTTAATTATGCTTGTCTTTTCGCTTAATTGAACGTCAAAACCCTTCATTTTGTCACTTAGCTGTTGAATTTCAGTCTCCATCTCTACCTTAAGCGTGTCTAGCTCAGACTTTCCTTGCATGGTCTCCTTCAACAATCTTTCCTTTTCTTCAAGACTGCATCTTTTTTCGTCAAGAGTTTGATGCAGTAACTCTATATGTGCAGTGAGTTTTGCGATCTCTTCATCTTTCTCTTTCTTGAACAGGCTGATTTGTCTCTCAAATGTTTGTTCTTCTTGAGAATTTTCATCTGGAAGGTTTCCTTTTTTGTATTCACTAGTTTTACCTTCCCCGATTTTGCTTCGAAGTTGCTCTATTTCTTGAACAAGTTGCGAGACTTCTCTTTGTTTCTCTTGTTTAAACACCTCAAACTTTTGATCATTCTCAGCTTTCAAGTTCTCAAATGTTTCCTCCAGCTCTAGCTTCTGTTCAATAACATCAGTCAACATACGCTCCTGTTCATCGGCAATAGATAATTTTTCCCTCAGTTCTTTGATTTCGTTGTCAAGCTCATTCGTTCTATCGGTAGCCTCCCTAATAATGACACTCACTCTCTCCTCCGATCGCATCTTCTCTCCTTCTGAGTGAGACAGCTGATCCTTGAGATCTCCGAATTCCTCTTCCAGACAAGCGAACCTGCAGGACGAAAAAAGACCCCCGATAATTTACTTGAGTTATCAATCCAGTCACAAAGCAAAGCAAATATGTACAGTCGGGAATAAGCGCCAGAGAAAACAGTAGCAAATAATGCGAAATGTTGTTTGGGTCAACCTCTCAATGGATGAGAATTCCGTGCAAAATTAAAACAATAAGGGTGGCAAATTTAAGAAACAGAAGTTTTGTGCCCCTTCGCTTCAAATCACATTGCTATTTATTTAAGGAGCCTTTCCTCCATTAGGACTGGTTTGCACGTACGGGGCAAGCAAACGCAAAATATGCAGACGCCCTGAATCTAATACCTTTTAGTAGAATTCTGCTAGTATGCTAATGCAAATGCTGTAATCTGATTGGCTGAGCCATTGAACACTATCAGCCATTAGTGTGCAGTGGCTGGAGGTCGTCTTGGAAATAACGACGTTTTTTTCGTTTTTCCAAAGTTTTGGAGGAAAATTTGGATGCAAATGGGTAATTAAATTTCTGAGAAGTCTAAACGAAGGACATTTACGGTTTCTTGACTTCCAAAAAAGTTGAAATTATTGAAAAAGCTGATGCGCTCGCGCGCACAACTTAGATTTTAAATGGCAATTCAATCCGAGCGATCTTTTTCAGGCACAAAGTTTAATAACACTTCAAGAAATAATTGAAAACCGTTATTTGAAGTAAATTTTAGTAAGAATTCCACTAAAACAATTAGATTATTCACTCTCGATTTCTATGAGGTGATAGTTGATTCGGCCTCATCAACTATCACCTCATAGAAATCAAGAACGAATAATCTAATTGTTAATTAGTGTCTTTTGCCCTAACAAAAGGTTTTAATGGTCGATGGGGAAGTGCATTTACGGTCCTTGCAAATGGTTATACTTGCTTCGTTCGGTAAAACCAGCCTTTTCAAACTATCCGCGAAATATGTATCTGCATAACTGTGGCTTCATCTGTAAATGATTAGATAAAAGAAGCACCGGCAAAAATTTAATGAAATATTGTCTTCCCCAGTGTTATGTGATCTTTAGTATTCCTTCTTGTCAGAAACTGTCATTTGAACAACTGAAGCCGGATGGATAAAATGGTCTATTGTTTGAACCACTAATGTAACTTACTTACTTTTGCTTCCAAGACACCAGCTCTTCGAGCAGCTCCTGTTTCTCTTTCGTGCTTTTTTGTAGGTCTAACTGCAAACAGTCCACCTCAGACTTGGCAACACCGATTAGCGTTTCCGGGTTGTTGTTTCTTTTTTCACAAGCCAGGTCGTTTTGAAGCCGAACTACTTCTTCTTGGAGACAGGTGTAGTTTTGTTTCCATGATTCCAGACTTTCGTGCAGGCAATTCTTCTCTGTGAGATTCTCTTCAAGTTTCATTTGCAGAGAAGTTTCTTTGCTTTCTAAGCCGTCAACTCTAGCTGCCAGATCCTGTTTTTCTGCCTGTAAGCTGTCATGCTCTGTCTGCAGCTCAGAAATATATTCATTGGACAGAGTTCGCTCGTCCTTCAGTGACTGAACCTCATCAGTAAGCTCTACAGACACAATAGATGGAATACAGTCACTCACGATAACTTTAGTTTTCTAGGGAAATCGATGTACAAAACGTCATGCGAGTTAACTAGAGTTGAAGACACCTGACACGAACTTAAAGAAGAGTACATGTCGAGAATGAAATGAGAGGTTGTCGGCAAAATAAAGTCGAATAATGACAAATGACACATCGTCAGATCGCAATGTGAAATACATGAAACAGAACAACGCTGCAGATTAGGTACTCATTTAGCACGTTTTGTATCTTGTATTATCATAGGGAGCCCACACAAACAGTGTGTCTGTTTGTATGTTCGAAATATAAACGTGCGCGTCCTTAGAAGGAGACAAGCTTGTCTCCTTCTGAGGACGTGTAGTAACAGTCAACGGAAAACCCACCAAATCGCTCAAATTCACCATTTTCAGCCGCAGAAATGACAATACACAACAACTGAGGTTATTTTGAGCTTTAACATAGCCATTTCTCGATGTAAGTTTACTATATTAGGACTCTTCAATATTTCCCATACATTTCTTTATATTTCGAACATACAAACAGACACACTGTTTGTGTGGGCTCCCTATGGTATTATGCCAAAAAAAAACCCCAAATAATACAAAAGCTGGTAAATACAAATACACTACATTTCTTTTCGAAGGATAATACCACGTCTGATTTGATTCAGTTTTTAAATTTCAGAGCAACTAAAAATAGTTTTCAGGTTCAAATCCTCGAAAAAACTGTTACACTTCATCTTAAACCAAGGTAATGATATGAGGAAAAAGTTGTGTTTGCTTGTCTTATGTTTAGAAACAAAGTGGCAGGTATTGAGGCTTAAATGGCAAAACATACATCTATTTTAGAAGGGGATGCGGGTTTACGAATTGAATCTAATTTGAGTTAGCGAGGTTGAACTCAACGGAGGTCAACTGAAAAACACTTCATGAAAAATACATAGAACCCTGTTAATCACACCTCTTTCAGTCTTATAGACAAGAGTGCACCTTGACTGAAGAGCTTGACAAAAAAAAAAAGTTACAACACAGGGCATTCATACATGTACATTGCTTTTTTTCATATGTAGACTGGATATTACATGGCCGCGCGGAGATATGAAATTTTTCTTCGAGTGTTGAAAAACACCAACTAAGAACCAAACCATTTCACTTTATAATTTTTTGTAGTCCTATAAACGTAGAACGGCGCAATTTATTATGCAACCATAGCAACGGTGATCTTTTCACGTGTGAAGGTATCATGTTTTCGCGCGAAAGTTCACCTGGTATTTCATTGGTTTTTACATAATAAATGTATGTACGGAGATTGTCCCTTTGAATCATTCGACTAACAGAAGAGTGGGGCTAGATCAGAAGATGAACAAAGCACCCGCCTTCGCGTCAGCAGAGTTTTCTCTTCTTACCTTTATTTCTCACTTTGAGTGTATCCATTTCTTGATTCTGCGTTTTCAAAACTTCGAGTTGCGTCTGATAAGTAAATCAAATGAGATAATTGTAGGTCGCTTCTATGCAACCTGCAACTGGTTTCAACTAAACGAAAAGTACCTGTAAATTTGCGTTTTCATTTCTGAGCTCTGCCACGTATTTTAAAGTAACGTCTGAGTTCTGTTAAGTATAAGATGAAAAACCACCATCACGAATAAAAGCAAAAGAAAACAGTAAAATCAAGAACAAAATTTATCAAACCATGGATGTCGCACAAAGACCCTTTTCCGTCGACATTTTCTCCAGAAGCTCATTACTTTGAACCAACAGCTCCTGCGAATGAAAATCAAAACTATCTAGTTGCGTCACAGAAAATCAGTCTAGAGGCTATCGCCAAAATCAATTCAAAACAGCGGATTCCTTGACAGGTTGACTCAGTTTCTGTTAAGAGAGCCCGAACTCACACTAAGGGTCTTAGGCCTATTCTCTCCAGCAAAATGAACTGCCGCGATTTCTAAAAAATACAATGGCATAAAAACAGGGGGTCTCTGTCTAAAGTAGTTCTGGAACTAAAAGCAACAGAAATTAACTTAGATTGGGCGGACTACATACGTTATAGAAGTCGCGTGTTTGAACTGCTTCGTCCAGATTTCTACGAAGACTCTTCATTTCATTTTCTAACTCGGTAATCCTTTCGTCGGGCTAAAGGGTATTGAAATACAAACAACAACATTAGAACTGCCACATAGTAATGATGATGTTATTATTATTATTATTATTATTTTTATTAGAGCGGTTTTCAATTGAGTGTCGAAAGTAATTAGCGAATTGCTCTAAAAAAAAGTCTCTGCTTACGAGCCAGAAGGGTCATCAGGCCGGCGCTTATCTCCGGTTTCAGTAGCATGAAGTGACTAGGAGTATTTCTACTCCCCCCTGGATGGGATGCTAGTCCATCGCAGGGTTACCCCCAGCATTACGCCGGTACCCATTTATACACCTGGGTGGAGAGAGGCACCGTGAGAGTAACGTGTCTTGCCCAAGAACACAACACAATGTCCCCGGCCAGACCACTCGATCCGGTGTCGAGCACACTAACCATGAGGCCACCGCGCCTCCCACGAATTGCTTTGGTTTACGATTACTTCACTCAGTGATTGGTTCAAAGTTCTCGCGCCACTTTTTAAACCAATCAGAAGTGAAACCAAAACCACATTTTCCCGCGCTTTGTGTCGGCTACGTGTAATTACTTCGAGTTTTGATTGGTTTACCGAATTGTATCCGACCTTTTTGATTGGCCAAAGCAATTACTTTGGTTTTGGTTTTACGACACTAATTTGAAAACCGCTCTATTATTATTATTATTATTATTATTATTATTATTATTATTATTAATATTATTATTATTATTATTATTATTAATGCTATTCAGTTTATCCTGATTAGTTGAAAATCAAGTAGGACATTAACGCAATTCCGAAAGCAGCACAATTTCTTTTACAACTTCGCGGGATGCTCAATACCTGAAACGCTGTCTGTAGTTACTGTAATTGAAAAATGTTCCTAAAACTAACCTCCGTTTGCATGTCTTTATCTTCCAAATCCGTGTCCAGTACTGGAGAGAGGCACCTTTATGTTTTGGAAAACAACTACCACTTAGCGCATAATATGCAATGGAAGCCCTCATAATAACGATCACATTAACAAGTTTAACGGACTCAAGTTAAAAGCAAACCTTGTGGCTTGCGGGCTTATAAAACCAACTCTCTTTCTTCGAAACTCTTTTGACCTTGTCTCCTCTTCCCTATCCAGGCTTGAAAAAAACTGTTCTTTCGGTATCTCGTCAAACTCACTTTCCTCGCTGGGACTCGCATCGATCCGCGCAAGACGCGCTTGGACAGCGGCAGCAGAGGCTAGAGGTGCCTTAGAAAGAGCAGCACCTGGACACCAAGTCAAACGCCTCTGTGGAAGAAGTATAAGCGCTGTGCGTGAGAAAAAATAATCACTCCATACACGATACGCAAAGAACAAGAGGTTACGCAAACCTTTGCCAATTTTTCTTTATTGGTTTTAGTTCCATCCTCCCTGCCTGCAGAACAAATCATGTTGCGAAGTCGTTTTATCTTCTGTTCCTGTTCGCTCTGAAATGGAGAAAACAAATAAGTTACAAGCCGGAATTTTTATATTTAGCTTCATAAAACACCAAACAAGAGCAATTACCTGGGCCAATTGCAACACCTCTGGCAATCAGGTAAAGAAACCAAGACTCAGAAGGAATGAATGGCTAGCCAATGGCGGAAATAGGCAGGCATGTACGGTGAATTGACAGCTCTGATTGACGAAAATCTTAAAGCATTGGCTGGCCGCACCAATCCAAATTGCTTCTCATGCCCGTCTTAAAAAAATCATCTTGTACTTTACATTGAAGTAATTGCATGTTTTACATTCTATTCTTCGTCTATACCTGTTGTATTCTTTGTTGTTCCAACATCTCCACCATCTGAAACAAAAAGAGGGACGTTTGTTACAAGTACTACAATGTGTAAAGTCGAATCATTTTTAAATGAGAATTTCATTATTCTACCCTCCTGTATACCTTCTCCTTTTCAACTTGTAGCTCTTGCATGCGAGAGATACTCGACTCTTGGCTCATCTAATAAACAAACCAAAAACAACGAACAAATTAAGTTAGACAGGAGAGAACCTACTAAAACTATGCCAAAATAAAATGAATACCTCAGTGAGTTGCTTCTTAAGCTCGCAGATTTCTTTGCGGTAACGCTTAAGAAGAGTTCCGTCATCCAATACCTGGTGACAAAAAAAATAGATTACAGACTTGCATGGTCAAAATAACTGAGCTAACTACCGAGCAGTTGGCCTAGTAGGTAGAGAATAGGGATAGCGTGCGGAAGGTCATGAGTTCTCGATTCGATACTCACGTCGAAGGAGAGGATTCAAATGGATTGAATTTGGGTAAATTTGAAAAACGTCGGCCCACCTTTTTTTCAAATTTCTATTAGTCTATCAAAATGTCATTTACACAGCTGGAAAATCATTCTCAGTTGTTATGTGGCCATGGTTTTGCAAATGAAAGACTCTTGCTCTGCCAGTTTGACGTTTAGAGCTCATAATTATCTAAAATAGCGTGACCTAGCCCCTTTAACTAAGAAAAAAAGTGATGCTCTTGTTATCAAACCGGTAAATGGTCAAACCTCCGAGCTCCTCCAATGACAACTATAAGTGGACGCCACGCCATACCCTCGTTCACAAAATTCCGGGGAACATTCAAGGAATCCGATCACTATTCAAAAATAGTAGAGAACAGTGTAGTCGGTGTTGAGATACGTCTAATCTGGCAAATTGGACTGGATTGGCGTGACATCTGAAAAATACTTATGGTGCATGACGCCATGTACACCTGTAACTACACAAAGCCATATTGGGAGTTTCCCGAGAGGTGGAAATACAGATAAAGAGACACAGCGTTTTCAATTGCTTTTCAAAGTGCCGGATTTCATAATGAAAGTACTGGACATGGTTATTTTCCTTTGTAAGGCCGATTTCTAGTGCATCAAGGGAACGAACCTTAAAAGAGGTCTGAAACATCCTTGAGATTGGAGAAAAAGGATGGGATGCCGTCATATCGATTATTCCAAAATAAGGCATTGAAGTCCCGGACATGAACTACTGGACAAAACGTACGGCCTCCGGCCTCAAAGGGAAACCCTGGAGATAACTAAATTTCAGAATAACTAACTGACCAAATGCAATAGCCATTACCAATAATTCCTTTGCCCCTGTGCTAATTGGCCTTAATAGCCTCGTTACCATGTGTAAAATTGAAACAAAGGATGGCAGAGACACCATGGCGGTCCGCTTACACGACTTCTAATGACGCCTAACTTCACTCTCTAACAACGAAATAACTTTGGATTTTGCGAGCTATAAATGTATTTCACGTAAATGTCCGCGAAGAAGAACAAGCGTGGCGATTGAGGATCTACAGAAGAAGAAATCAAACATGGCGGTCAACTTAGATGGAAACCTTGAAGGACGTATAAGCGAAGTCTTTCAATCATTGACTGACAGCGAGGAGGAGCCAAGTCTGTTGGAAATTAAGAATTTGCTATTGGCGACCAGTCACTCCTTAAATTGTTCCGTTTCGTCAATAATAAGCGAGGACAAAGTTGCTCCTATTATTGAACCATTTCACAATATCGTTGTAGAATGAGGACGTAGTAGAACAGTCCAAAAATGTATGAAGTATAGAGTCTTGACTTGAGCATAGAGAGCATTGATCATCGACTGTAATTTTATACATAAATATATAGATATATATATATATAAATATGTACTTTAGTACGTGCGACTTGTATGGTATGCTGTTCGTTATTAGTTGATTTTATTCTTTATGTACATTGTTGTATTGTGTTGCAAAAAAAAAAAAAGCGAGAACAAAACTACTGAGGAAGGAAATCGAGGAGTTAAAAGTCGGTATTAACTTCAACAACAGCGAACTCAAGATTTTCAAAGAGTCATTTAATAGTACTAACAACGAAAACAAAGCGCTGAAAAAATCCCTAGACTCGTCGAATAAGCAAATTAAAAAATAAAGAAAAACTTCGTAAACAAGGAGAAGAGCTGGCGCAACTGTGGGATAATTTGGATAACGTCGAGCAATATACACGCGAAAACTCCATTGAAATCCAAGGAATTTTCCAGAGGACGCTTACTCCAGTACAGAATCAAAAATCTATTCCCAGGATATCCCATTGAGATAAATTGAGGTATTTTCATTAACGAGAACCTGACGATGTACAGACGAGGACTCGTAAATGAATCTAACAGACGAAGAAGAGAAGGTACTCTCTTAAGCGTTGGACAATGTATGGTAAGATTTTTGTTAAAACGTCTCCAGATGGTACTCCTATCCGAATCTTCTATGAGGAAGATCTAGATAATCTATGGGCAATTCAAACAATACCTTCTTAGTATCATAAGGCGTCCATCTCTGCTATTTTTTAATTCTGCAATGGTTTTTGAAAGTGTAGGTAAAGAAACTACTTGTTTGTCTTTTATGCCTAACAGGAGCCCGGTAGCCTGGGGCTCCCAAAGAATAGCTCTGGGCTCCTTAATTTTTCACAGCAACCCCTTTCACCTCATATGTTGGGCTCCTAAGTTCTCAGCGTTTAGCTCTAGGGGCCCCTC
>NC_090894.1:35627437-35632437 GCF_036669925.1 Montipora capricornis
CACCTTTAACTGAATTATATGGCTGACCAATCTTAAAAGTAAATTCGCGAACAAACAAAATATTATCGAGCAAAATTAGTACTCCACTAACGCAAAGCAGATTCAGGCACAGGTCAGAATAGAAAGCTGAAAGGGGAATAAGTGGGCTAAAGTAACAAAATAATGGTTTTCTTGTATTACAATGTTCCGTATTGTTTTGATTTCCATTGTTTCCTTGTTGTTGTGGTTGTTTTTTTCAACTTTATTTTTTATGAACAAATTTTAAAGTTATAGTTCAGTAATTTAAAGCCAAAAGAATCACTTAGCTACACTGTCAACTAAAATCAACAAAAGAAACCAAGGATGCTTGGTTTGGAAACTACTGTACAACCATATTTTATTAAATTTAGATGTACATGTTCATGTGATCTCAAAAAAGGTTGTTTGATTATAATGAAGAGACACTGTATACTGTAATGAGGACAAACACTGCATGATGTAACTCCAGTATTTATAGCTATCATGCAGCATTCTTGCTTTTAGATTCACAAATCCTGAAATTCTTGGAAGTTTTCTTCTCTTGAATTAGGCACCGTCCACGCGTATCCGGAAATTTTTGTATCCGCAATGCTTTTTCCAAATATGGCTTGCGTCCACACGGTAGCCAGATCCGAAAATTTTCGAATAGTGTGGATACGCCGTATCCACAAATTTTCGAATACGCTGACGTAACAACATTGGATCCAGGCTTTCCGGGGTAAGATAAATCAACATGGCGCTCAAAACGCAAAATCTTTGTCAAAAGCAGTCACGGCTAGAGTGTATCCGGATATGTGTGGACAGTGAAAACGATGCGAAAACGATTGGAATACGTTACGTTTGGGCACAGATATTTTGGAATCCGAAAAACGAAACAAACCGGATACAAAAATTTCCGAATACGTGGAGACGGGGTCTTAATCTTGATCTTCTAATCAAATAAATCAACAAAAGTGTCATGTACATTCATGGCACATTTTGTAGCCACCTATTTACAACTACAGTACCAAAGCCAGGGGCTTATACAGTATGGTGGGAGTCAATCATGAAACACACATGCACTGCTACAGTAGTTTGAAAAAGTTATTGAGAGGTATTGAAAGAGGTAATGCCATACCTGTGCATTTTCATGAACTTTAAGATTGGTTTTAGCAGGGTTGAGCAGATCTCTGATGTCCTGCAAATGAAGGTTTAAAATTACAGTTAGGTGAAATATTACATAATTATATAGACTGAAGGACACTATCCTCTCGCCAGGCTTGCATGGGATGTATAAACAAATGTCACACAATTATTTTTTACACACTTAGCAGGTGTGCGCCACATAAATTAAAGAGTTAAAAACATGGAAGCTGGATGTGATCTTTAATTTTGATAAGGCCATGACAAAAACTGTTTACTTCCCTCTTCAGTGCTCGATGCAGCAAACACTGAGATTGCCAAGGCGACCGGATTTTATTCACTGGCGACTAACTTTTCACACTAAGTCGCCTGGCTGCTAAGATATTTTTATTATATTATTATTGTTTAATTTTTTGATTGATCGAATGAGAGCAATGAATGTCCAATAGCGGACTACACTTCACACTTGAATGCATGTGGCCTTTGAAAACGGTGTTAACATATTCCTTAAAAATCTACATCTTTCATTAACTTCATTCCAGAAGTGACATCCAAGATTGTCAAAAAACTCTTAATTTTATTTGGAAAGTGTACATAATAGATTTTGAATAAAGAAAAAGCCTTTACAACTTTAAAATACGTAAACAAGCTAAAATGCAGTGACCGCATACTAGCGTTTACACCGGTATGCCTCGTCACGTGTTTACTCGGTATGAAGTAATATATCAAAAACGAGTGCGAGTGTTTCATCAGGGGTTCCAAACACTGAGAAACAGATGAAAGCACGAGGCCGCAGGCCAAGTGCTTTTATTGTTTCGAGAATAGCTACTAGAGAATGTGATAAAAGTGGTTTCGTTGGAATGTTCCATTTGGGAGTTAGCCAACTTATTACAGTTTATCATATTCAGTTTAGTGTGTGAGATGGATGAGTCAAGTTCAAGGTTTCGGATTCTCAAAACTTCTGACAAGGAAAACGCATCTATTACTATTATTATTATTATTATTATTATTATCAATTCTTTTCCGAAATCTACAGTTTACAAGAACAAATGGGCGATACAGATTTTTTGAGAATGGCAAGGCCGAAGAGCAAACAAGTTTTACTCCATTGAGCCAGGCGGAGTGTTCAAAGGTGAAGACATTGGTTTGGATGTGCAAGAGTTGACTGAAAACATTGAAAACATGAATGCCAAAAGTTTAAACTACTAGCTATCCAAGGCGGTTGAAAATAAAGTCGGGTGGACGATGTCCCTCTCGGACACTTTACAGTATTGTTTGCGGCTTAAAGCGTTCAAATGTTTGTTGTTTGTGTGAGAGGTTTTTTTTAGTTAGAATTAATTATTCATGTCACATGATATTTTTCTAGAATTTTGTTCATCTAGTTTTTCATTGGGTATCCAAACGCATTCACGTGATGTGGTATACAGCTGTTGATTGATGGACTCAGATATGAATTACTTTAACTTTTTGTCCCAATTATTTATTTTCAAGTCAAATTATCCAGCATTTAAAATTTGCAACTATTTTTACCCATCTCTGGCTGTCAAGGCTGCTTTACGCTCTCTGATTTTCTGATTATTTGAGCTGGCAACCAAATATGAAAACTTAGGGGCCAGTTGGCGCCTAGGTTTTTTTCTTTGCTAATCTTTTTGGTTGGTGAATGAACTTACTTCACAGGAGGAAGGCATGGAAAAAGTGCAGCTCATTTTACCCCCCCCCCCCCAACCAATTCCATTTCATAGGCCCCTTCTTGATTTTGGGGGGTTAAAGAGGTGTATTATGGGATTTGTGCAAGTAGAGGATGCACATGGCCACTGCAGTAGTAATGTAAAATGAAATAATTTGTGACCAGAGGGAGTAAGCATCATTGTCAGACCAAAGCATCTTACCTCATTATAGATTTCCATGTATGAAACTCTGATTAGAAACTCTCTAGAGGGATGCTACAGAGAGAGAAAAAAGTTGTTTACCATAAAACTGATTTGCTTTCAGTATTTTTGAATCATTGGTAAAAAAAAAAAGATTCTGTTGATCAGTAAACTTTCTGCTGTGTGTGCTTGATTGCATGCATCAACATGTACTTTTTCAATGTAGTCATATATCTCGCCAACTGCCTTAGGAATAACCCCCTCATTGCGCTGGTCACCCATCATGGTGTAGGTTTTGCCAGAAGAAGTCTGCCCATATGCAAATAGAGTTCCTGCAAAAAGGAGCATTATACAAGGTTAGCTATCTGGACAAGGAAGCTGTAAATATACATAAACAGTGTATTTAATAGGTAAATGCCATAAGGACATAACACTAAGGGTGCGTTTGATTGACCCTATTCTGGAATAAGAATATGTGGAGTGATGATTTAAAACTCTATGTGTGGCGTTTTGAAGCAACAAGGATAATAAAGACATTTAGTTAAGTTTAACCCTTTAACGTCCAAACTGGCCGAAACCCGCCAGACTTACCGGTAGTATTTTACACTGTCTAACGCCAGACGATTTACTCATCTATGGGGAACCTCTGGGAGTCAATGGGTTAAAATAGCATTTTAGCAGTTGTTTGACAATACTAATGTGAATCTCCACAAAAAGAAGGATTTCTAACTTCTATTCCATGTATTCCTATTCCGGAATATGGTCAATCGCACGCTCCCCCTAAGAAAAAGTCCAGACAACACTAAGTTCTTACATGTACATTGCTGAAGTTGTAAAACTGGAAACAAATTGCTTGCTTATGACAACAGGAGTACGACTGACCAACAATGAGAGTCAAACGCATGTACATTTATAATAATTAAGTCCAGTTCATTGCATGAGTTTCTTGAGATGCTTTGCCAAGTCATCAAGCTCCAATAATGCTTTAAATAAGAATTCACTACACAGAAAATTATAACATTCCAAGGCACAGGAAAAAGTTGTTACCATTAAATCCATCCATAGCTGACAAAACTATTGGTTGGCCAAATTCATCATAAACATCTTGTGTAGTACTTGAAACATCAAATATTTGATCTAAAAGGCAAAATTGCAGGATTTTGGAAAGACATGGAGTGTAAGGGTTAACCTAGCAGAGGCCTAACCCTAGGCTATGAGCAATTGGATTCCTCTTTTGCCACTTAGTTTCTGTTAGTCAAGCGCGAGGAGAAGGCAGGTACAAGAAAAAAATGGTCGCAAGAAATCCGAGAAGTTTGCAGCCATTTTCCCTTGTGTGTGCCTGTCTCGGTTAACTAAGCACCAAAAGAGGGACTACTACTAGGCTATCCTAACCCCAATGCCCACATGCCCACTGCTTTCATTTATTTTTCATAACTGTATCAACAGCTGCAAATGATTTTATAGTACTAGTATGGCTACTTGTACAGCTACTAATGATTTTAAAATGGTTACTGTAGCTTTAGGTTACCAGGGGTATCAATAAAATTTGAAGGCAGCTAGTTTGAGTACAGTAACCCACTGTATAAAGAAGGTTTGAAAGAAATTTTCTTTAATTGCTTCAATAATTTAAGGGGGAAAAAGTAGCTAAGAAGTCAACAAGTTTGCAGGCTGTTGGTACAAAAGGAGAGGAAAGGAACTTTATTTATCTTCTAGGGCCATAGAGCCCTAATGGGGGATACTTTAAATTGAAATTAACAAGTTAACGCAAATCAAATCAAATTTTGGTTTTTGAGGAGAAGGGAAACTGGAGTACCTGGAGAAAACCTGTTGGTGCAGAGTAGAGAATCAACAAACTCAACCCACATGTGATGCCGAGTCTGGGAATCGAACCCGGGCCACATTGGTGGGAGGCGAGTGCTCTCACCACGTACACTGTGCCATCCCTGAACCCCTGCTTATGAAAGCACCAAGTTATTGCTCTCTTGTCTCTTA
>NC_090894.1:35642437-35659937 GCF_036669925.1 Montipora capricornis
AATTTCAGTCTTCGGTTAAAAAAATCTGCGGTTTCGAAGCAAAAAGAACCTGAAGAAAAGTTTTCATCTGCTTCTTATTTTCTCGTACAAGGCTTTTCCTGGGTTATCCGTAATAGCTTCTGCCGGTTTTACTCGCCGTCAATACCGTTTCGCGCTTTCCTCTTTGGGGAGAGCAACAGAAAATAGCGTCACGAGATCGCTATTTAGGAAACCGCAGAGCCACAAGAAATATTATCGCGTGATCAGAATTTTTTAGCCGTAGACTGAGGCGTTTACACGAACACGGTTTCATTTGTAATCGCATCGTTTTCGATCGTTTTCGTTTTCGAAACTGTTGTCGAAACCGTGTCGATTTGAAACCGCTGCCAAAAGTGGAGCGTTTCCAAAACGATGCGGTTTCATCTGTCGTGCAAACAGTGAAACCGCATCGATTTGAATACGGTTACTATTTTGGTGCGAAATTTGCATTGTTCAATTCAAAATAGTGAAATTAGCACATATTGCAGCACTCGCTTATAACATCACGACTTTGATTTTCTGGCGAAAACGGTTTCGTGTAAACAATTCCAAACTGCATCGATTTTGACGTGGTTTCGAAGTCATGGAACCGTGTCGATGTGAAACCGCTTTCGTGTAAACGCTGCCTGAAATCAACGATCCGTGAAGTGGGCTGAAAAAAAGCCCTTGTGCACGGACGTCTGGGATCGATGGTATATGAAGCAAGTTGCAGGTGATATACACTACTCTGTTCCAGTCTCACAGATATGGTTTGTTTGTATTGTTTGGGGTCACGGGCACCTCAGGACCCCCCGCCTACTATTCCATCCCTATATCGCCTAGCTTCAGAAAATATCTCAAGTTTGCATGTAGGGGTCTTCTGTTCCAGTTTTGGGGTCTACCCATTTGACTGACAAGTATAGTCCTTGCAATTTTACCAGGGTGTTAAAACCAGTTTTTTTCCACACTACGCAACCTGTACGGAAATAACTGTTTGGGTTATTATGATAATTCTCTTTACACGAAGGATTCTGAGGAGGCCTGCCATGAGGCTACCTTACACGCAGCCCAATTATTTACTTGCTTAGGTTTTGTGATTCACCCAACCGTGTCTGTTTTTTACCATACGCAGTGCCTAGAGCTCTTAGGGTTCCTGTAAAACTCTACATCTATGCTTAACCTTAACAGAAACTGACAAGATCTTTGTTTTGTACAAGAAAGCCTTGCGTGCCGAGGAGTTCTCAATCCGTGAAGTTGCCACATTGATAAGAACTTTAGTATCTACTTTCCCTTGCGGTGGAGTTTGGTCCTCTGTAGTATATATGTTGTCGGTTCTCAGGTTGAATCCGTTTTTACCTATTGTACGATAAATTCGTAATCCGCATTTTACCTAGGTTGAATACTGATGCACTCTACCTAGTTTAAATCCCCCAAAAGGATTTAAAGCACCGTCTCACACATCTCACTGACACATCTTCCCTGTTTCATATCATCGTATCGGTTTCTGTATTCTGTTTCAGTTTCTGCATTCATACACTGTTTCTGTATACATTTCACAAATTGATGTCAGCTTTTCATGCGTCTGTCCTGTTATTGACCATGAATTTCGCCAAAGCGTTGTCAAAGTAGCTATGAATCCACAGTAGTCTGCAGATCCACTCTGCGGATCCACTCGGCTATCGCCTTGTGGATCCACAGCTACTTTGACAATGTTATAACGAAATTCATGATCAATAACAGGACAGAAGCATGAAAAACTGACATCTATTCGTTTTTTACAACAATAAAAAGGCAGAGGGGTCAAAATTAATTCAAAACTGGAGAAGAACGCGAGACAAAAATACAAGAAACATTCATTCAATCTGACGCGACCGAATTCAAAACTTGCCTCACTCACTTATTGGCTAATGGAAAAAAACGGAGACTTTCTATTGGTTAAAAAGGGACAGATCGACGTTTCACAAAAGTTTGCATAAATTAAACTCTTCGAAACGCATAAATTATAAATTTATGTGTGTGTCACCTTATTGACGATAAAAATTAGCCAATGAGCGTGCGAGAATTTTGCGGTCACTGTAAAAAAACTTATTCATATCATTAATAGAAGACAAAGAACTTGGCTGGGACATAAACTGCGTCATGGTGACCTTCTCCCTCTGGTGATAGGAGGGTAGGAGGCCTCCCGGGAGACCCAGAACGGGAGCGCTAGACAGAATAAGGAGCGGCAGCTTGTATAAATCAGTAAAGAGACAAGCTACGGAGTGTAAACTATAACGAAGGACCTGCCGGCGGGCAGTGCACGCACACACAGACACACACGTATCCATTAAGTCTCAACATTACAAGGGAACAAAGAACTAACTGTACTAAGCACTTACCGGTTCTCGAACTCGGACCTTCCAGTCCTGTGTCTGCACCACTACACTGCAGCGACGAACATGCTCAACCCAACACAGTTCTTCTCATTACATACTTCCCTAAAGTCAATTGATATCTACGTATAATAACCAAAACAAGTTCCAACCGGACCATAATTTTTCTCTAGGCTTAATTTAGGGTCCAAAAAAGTTCCTTCAATCCATCTGAGTGCGTATTCAACGTAGGTAAATTCAGGATCACCAATTTAACCTAAATTAAAACGGATTCAACCTGAGAACGGATTTAACCGGCAACATAGACACCTGAAGTAAATGAAGTAATGAAGTAAATCGTGAAAGGAAAGTGTGTCGTGCCAGGTACTATGAAGCCAAAGTCGAGCATCTACAGAAGTGTAAGCTATCTCAGTGGTGGAGTAAAGTAAAGAAGATAAGTAGAATGTCCGCCGCTGCCCCCACGAACGCTGGCTCTGCCTCCCTTTTTCAGCACATAGATTGTGGCTCCAACTACCCTTCCCCTAATGTAGTTGACATTGCTAACACTATCAACCAGGCCTTCCTATCCCCAATGAGTACTTTCACCCCCTTAACTTCTAGTGATTCAATCCAGCCAGTCTCGGGAAGCATTTTTGGGGTGTCTGAACAGTCTGTTTTTAAGAAGCTGTGTGGCCTAAATCCATCTAAGGCTACTGGTCCTGACGGCATACCGGGCTGGATCTTAAAAGAGAATGCCGACCTCCTAGCTCTACCAGTATCTGACATCTTGAACGGTTCATTTAGAGAATCCCGCCTACCGCCGTCTTGGAAGGAAGCTGATATTGTCCCTATCCCAAAGCCAAAACCCGTGTATGACGTTAATAAAAACTTGCGCCCAATATCCCTGACACCTGTCCTGTCTAACTTATTGGAAGACTATGTGGTTGAAGACTTTGTCAAGCCCGCGTTCCTTGCAAAAGAAGATCGGCGCCAATTTGGGACTGTCCCAGGAACCAATACTGCTCATGCTTTGATAAGCATGGTTCATTCTTGGCTCAGCGCCACTGACGGAAATGGAGCAACAATAAGAACTGTATTATTGGACTTCTGCAAAGCCTTCGATCTCATTGATCACAAATGTCCTTCCTTGTTTGGAAAAAAGTATATATATATGGGTATTTGGCGTTCCTCAGATTGACCTGTTTGCAAGTTGAATCAACCATCAAACTAGCACCTATGCTTCATGGAAGCAAGATTCACATCCATCAGATGTAGATGCTTTCTCTGTGAACTGTGACCTAACAGTTACATTTTCTCACCCGGTACCTGGAAATGTGCACCCTCTGAGCCCGAAACGGCAAGTTCTGACATTCAAGGTGTCAGGCGACAGTTCATTAAGGGCAACATTCCGGGCGAAATTACTAAATTGCTACTGCTACTAGCTGCTTATGTCTTTTTGAATGATTAGCGACATCAAAGCAGTATGATGTTCACACCCATAAATGGTGCGCATTTGGTCTACAAGAGAAAGCTGATCCTCTGCATCTGAGTGTGAACGGCGTGTTAAAGTTTCTCCACATTTTATATTAACCGATTGTCATACTCGACGATTAATACAGCTCGCCTAGCACTCTCAAGCTATTTAATGGGGTATGAATTGCCTGGTTGTCACTACCGCTGTTGCTAACCATCCCTTTATAGTGCGCTACCTGAAGGGTGTGTTCAACTGTTGCAAGATTACTCCTCGATATGGTAACATGGGATCTTATTCCTGTCCTAGAGTATGTGGAACTGTTGTATCCTCGATCTGGTCAAGCTCTCTCTCGAAGAATTGCTTGCTTTAAATTCTGGGCAGCGGTGTCAAACACTGTCATTTCTGAAAATTGATGCTATGGATAAAACTCCTGATTCGCTGTTTTCACAAATCCCGTTATGAAGTTCATTTTGGGGTTTTTTTTGCATTAACATTGTGGATATCCAGGTCAGTGCACGTGAAGCATGATACAGTCCCAAGAGTAAATGACTTGCATTGTTTTTGTACGAGGGAGCCCCCAAAAACGTGTTGCATTGTGGGAATGGGAACGTAGTGAATTAAGGGCGCGTTCGATTGACCCTATTCCGGAATAAGAATACGCGGAGTGATGATTAAAACGGTATGTTTGGCGCGTCTCGAAGCACCAAGGATAATAATAATATGTTTAAAATAGCATTTTAGCGCATGTTTGAAAATTTTAATATGAATCTCCGTAAAAACGAAGGATTTCTAACTTATATTCCATGTATTCTTATTCCGGAATACGGTCAATCGAACGCACCCTAATATGTATGTTCTGCATCCAGGATCATGTCAAGCAGGACAGACCTGGGTAAAATCCTCATGTCACTTTTTGTTAGGAAGAACCCTAAAGTACCGCAAAGAACCAATTACTCTACTCTTGAAAGATCCTATTCTTCGAGATCCTATTTGATCTGGGCCTGATAGACACTGTTCCTCCTTGGTATTCACCCATCAAACCGCAGCCTGTCTATGAAACAGCCGAGGTACAGGCGTACTGGGCTGGAATGTTCCGGTCTATGGGGAGTTTCAAGAACTGAAGGCGAATAGAGTAGACGCCAGGATTGTCAACAACCAACACAAGCAAGTCATAGCGCTGGAGATGAGCTGCCCCTGGGTGAGCAACCGTGACAAAAAGACGTCAGAGAAGACCATGAAGTACGCGCCACTCAGATGGGAGATGAAGCAAAGGCACCCAGGATATGAATAGAATGAATAGAATGTTGAAAAAGGTGAGGAGGAAATTCAGATGTTGTTTGATGTCATAAAAGTTCAGGAAATCCAGCATTATTTCACTCAGAAGATAATTCAGACGAGGCAGATTCCTGCTAAGTCACTACATGGGGCTGGTATGCATGAACGCCTCATTGGAGTTGTAAAGATGTCCATCAAGAAAGTTCTGCATCTTGCGTTGATTAGTCTTTCTGAGATGCAAACTCTAATCAAGGAGGTTCAAGCAGTTATCAATGACCGTCAGGAGCCCATCTGGAGCGTGCAACTTCCATACAGCGTCTGTGAAACGGCGTTTTCACAAGTAGGTTTATTTTTAGACTAGCCCTTCCCGCGAATTAGGTCAAAAAACAAAGGCAGTTCCGGTTCGGTGACCCTAGGACGTCAGCTTAATTTCTTGTAATTGGTCATTGGGCTCCTGTGGGAGTCTAATTAGCGGGAAATTCAATCTAAAAGTAACCTTACTTATGGAAACGCCGTTGCACGAACACAGTAGAGTTGTAGGCTCCAGATGGGCTCCTGTGACCGTCCAATTACTTTCGTTTCCAATAATGTGGATGACCCCGAACCACTGACACCTTGAAAGTTGCTGTATGGTTATGACATTTTCGCATTGCCACACTTGATCCTGAGGAGCTGGATGATGAAGACTTCAATGATCGAGCTCAACTCAGCAAAAAAGCAGAAACGTCGCTCGCTGCTCTTTCAGCATTTTGTGCAACGATTCGCTTCGCTGCGGGAGCGTCATGCCTATCAGTTCAAGAAAAGAGAGTCTCAAGACCAGGTTGTCAAAGTTGGAGATGTTGTACTTATCCATCACGACAATATTCCCAGAAGTTCTTGGAAGTTAGCCGTCGTCAAAAGGCTGCTTTCTGGTCGCGATGGCAGAGTCAGAGCAGCAAATATTCAGACGAGTCCTGGGTTGCTAATCGCTCAATACACCTCCTATATCCTTTGGAAGTGTCACTGGCAGATCCACAGGAACATTTTGGAAATACTGAACAGCAGATTCCACAAGTTAAAACTCTTAGACAAAGAAAACGAATTGCTGCTTGCCCCCGCCCCCAGTATGTGGAATCCGCTTTCTCAACTTGTCAGCGTGCATTATTACTGAGCATGTACACTAAGAAGGGGATGAAGGAAAAAAACAATGAGCAACGTTTTGAAACCGTTTTACCTGTCATTTTCGTGTTTATTTCGTTGCGTTCAAGTTTTTTATTTAATGTTTTCGAGCTTGTGATTGACAATAAAACTGTTTTCACAAATTGCACTGTTGTGATGAAAAACATAAATTCCGCTTTGTGTTTCGCTCAACTTGAATTTCCCGGGAGAAAGAAAAAATTTGGAAAGGGTCCGTTTCCATAGTAATGGTGCGCACTGAAAAATCCCGACCGAAAACCAGCCAATCAGAGTGCTCCACTAAAGTAACAAGTCAGGCCAAAGAACGCACTGGAAAGATTAAATATTTTCATGGGAAGGGGCTGTTATTTTAGTAACAATCAATTAAATGGGAAAAGTGACACGGAAGTGACACGGGTTGTGAAACAACCAAGACATCGCTAAGGCTCTTCTTACCATGTACTTACATCCATCCTTCTTCGACGGACATAAATGTCAAAGTAAGCAATGTTACCATACCAAAGTACTCAAGGCTGGTGGGTGCGATGACTTATTGTGTGTTTGCATATAACAAATGACAAAAATACTTTAAAATAGTTTATTATTATGCCTCCGAGCTAGATAAGCTTTTTAGTTCTTTTCCATGCAGATTAATATCTTACCTAAGTAACGTTGTCTTTTTCCTCTCTCGGTTGTCATTGCGTGGTATAAGTAAAAGATGTCTATTGTTGTTATTGTTGTTGTTGTTATGTATTCAATTGTTTTCACGGTTCTGACCAAGAAAGGCCGAGTTATAAGTAGGGCGGACTTAGTATCGCTCATTAAATTCACGACAGATTAAAAACGGGTTAAGATATCAGGCCAGTGTACGTGTACAGATCAGCGAACGCCAGGAAACTAAGAAAACCATTCAACTGTGTTGTCGCAAATGATTTCTTCCATATAGCTGCTAAGATCATCGCATTCCCTACAACAGTGGCTGGTTACAAAGCAGCGATAAAAATTAGACTTGCAACTGAAAGTTTGTGAAAGAAAAGATCCTTACATAGTGAATTTCCAGATTGGAATGGTTGAAAATATTACAAAGCGGAAAACAAATTGAATTATTCACCATGACCTGTCAATGGTTTTGTTAAAGTCATCGACGTGGACAATGAGCTTTGTGGCTCGGAGTCTTGCAACTCAATCGTACCAAAGTGTGCGTTCATTGAAGCCTTTGTTCAAAATTTAACATTTATAGCAAGTGAATGGCGGCCTTTTTCTTTATTTGTTTTTTTACTTGAATTTTGTTCTTTGTCGGAGAAAAACAAATTAATTCGCCCATTGCGAACTTTATTGTTGCTTTTCAATTTAGCGAGTGCTTTATTTATGCTAATGGCAAAAAGACACTTCCTTTCTCCTCCCAGGCTTTGTTTGAAGTGATGTATGCCTTGTAAAAATGATACCTTTACAAGGTCCCTAAACTGTCACATTAATGGGTTCATCTTGTTTAGCAATTATGGTGATTCTTATGGCACCATAATATTACTGTTACGTGAAAAAGTGTGAAAGAGTCAATCCTTCTAACAAGCTATTGCCTTGAAATTAACGAAGCTGCTCTTAGCCACCTCAATTTACCAACGCATCACGCTGCGTAGAAAATCCAATCAGCATAAAAGAGTGGCATTTTTTACGTCTTGTAGGATAAGGCGTCATAGTATAAAAAATAATTAAAGTTAGTTGAGATTATTTTATTTTATTCATTTTTTTGAAGGCTTCAAATTGTACTTCCCTTAGGGGGGCGTGCAATATTTCACGTCTTGAAAAACTATACCCATGCTTATTCACCCCATCCAAATTGAATTTGAACTCGCGACAAAGTTACTATCCAAACCAATCGTAAGGCCGCAGCCTGCAACACAACACCGAAGAACGAAGTTCTTAAAAACGTCTCAAAATCACGATTTGAATACGTCTATTTCAAATTCTCCACACAACTGAAATTCAATATTATGGTTATTGCAGGAGCAGGTGCGTTCGCATCTCAAAGATTTAAGTCACGGCATAAGATCCACACGACCGTTCAGCCCGTTTTTGTCAGCCAGAAGATTGAACAAGATCTCAAACTGCGAGAAGCTAAGCCGCCGATTTTGAACCAACAGTGCCTTGTTTACAAGTTTGAATGTGACCTGTGCGATGCAGGTTATGTTGGTTTCACACGCCGCCATCTACATCAACGCGTTGAAGAACACAAAAACTCTTCTTCATAAATTGGCAAGCACTTTCGTGACAAACATTCTTTGGCTCCAAAAGATCTTTCACAGAATTTTAGTGTTTTAATGAAGTGTACGAACAAATTTGACTGCCTCGTCTTTGAAATGATTTTTATTCAAAAGTTAAGACCTACTCTTAATGTGCAATCGGACTCAATTCGTGCTAAGGTTTTTAATTAGTTTTTACTAGCTTTCTCTTTGTATGTTTTTATTGTCCGTTTACACCTGCAAATATTTCTATTCTTCTTATATGCATATATATATTCACTGTTTCAATTTTACCATTCACTTGATAATGACCGAAGTACGGTCGCAACGTTGTTTTTTACCGTTTATTTTTATCGTCAAAAGACTTGAAAAGGGTCACAGATATATTTTTGTGGTAACAGTAAAATTGAATCGGCCAACAAAAACGTAAAAATTATATTGCAAGAAACTAAACTAAGAGATTTAGGAATAGCGTCACTGTTTCAGGGACAAATTTGATGCCATTCGCAAGAACGTTGTTTTGATCTAGGTTTATTGAAGCAACTTTTATCTCTTACTAATATTTCACCTGATCTGAATTTGGTATGGGTGAGGTCATGGTGAATAATTCAACTTGTCTGTGGCTCTGCAATGTTAATTCCAGCCAAAACAATGTAGAAATTGGCAAGAGACAGGATCTTCCTCTTTACAGCCTCTCATTGGCAAGTCTCATCATCATTGCTGCTTTGTCTCCTGTCGCTGTGGTAGGAAATGCCTTAGTCCTTGCAGCGATCAGGAAGAAAACGTTTTCCATCACACAGTTCCATAGTCTTCTAAGTTGTCTGGCGATCACGGATATTTGCACAGGCCTCATAACTCAACCTGTTCTCGTTGCCGAGCATTTAATGAGTTATACGAAGTCAAGTGTGCGCAATGCCCATGACGTTGGAAATATCAGACTTGTGTACTTTGGTATGGTTACATTGCTCTTTATGACGTTAAAGTCGCTCGAACGATGGAAGTTTATGACTAGGAGATGGTTAGCAACGTCACGTCGGGGTTTCTTCATGATCCGTATCATTTTCTTTCTCATTCCCATTCCGATTATTGGTCTGCGCGCAGCGTCAGTTCTCACCATCGAACAGTTAAACATTGCTGCAAGTCTATTTGCGCTGACTTGTCTCGTTATCATGAGCGTAAGCTATTTTAAAATAGCTGAAATTATTCGTAAGCATCGGCGACAAGTTCAGGGGGACCATTTTGCTCAGAGCTTTGGCCAGCCAGCGATTAACATTGCAAAATTCAGGAAGTCACTTGCCTCTGTTTTTTATATCCTTGCTTTGTGGTTGTTTTGTTACCTTCCAATTAATATTATGAGTGTGGTGCGTTTCATCGTTGGTAGAACTGAAGAAGTGGAGGCGATGACAGATCTGTGTCTCTTGTTTTTATTTCTATGCTCATCACTCAATCCCGGCCTTTACCTGTGGAGAATGACAGAGCTTCGCATAGGCGTTAAAGCACTGTTCTGCTGAAGCAGCTGAGTCAGTAAAATTACAACGCATCGATTCGAACTATGACTCAGAGTGTAAAAGAAATGGACTATGGATTTGAGGCCACGTCAACGAGAACGCCACCTGACAATAGTATTTAATGAGCAAAACAATCGCTTTGCAAGTGTTCAGTTCTGCAAAGCTACAACGTAAAATGACCAAATCTCAAGCTCTGAGGACAACGTGAGCACACAGCGACGAATTGTATTATATTTTCGCCTGGTTTCACCACCGTTCCTCTCACTTCAGTTCCTGAATAGTCCGGGTAGTTTATAGGAGGTCGACGAACTGGACTAATGACGAAAAAGTTTGGAAAATGCAAACTTGTAATTTTGAACGACGTTTTCGTTGACGTCGCCGTTGTAGATCTTAAGGTACCTATTGAGTTCCTTGCACGATCCATGATTCAGCATTAAGCACGAGCAACCCCTCGTGTGGCTTCTTGGTTGCCGACCCATCAGAAGCGTTGTGGTCATCAGGCCCAATCTGATTGGCCTCTAAATTTAGTATTACAATCAACTGATGGGCCAGAGAGAGATCGACACTTCCGGGTTATAGGCTACTGAAAGCGTCCATTTTATTCACTGCCCTCTAAATTTTATCCTGTTGTGGCGGTGTGAGTTCAACTATTTCAAGAATTATACCAAGTGAGAAAGACCAGCGGTAAATTAGCTTTCCATGTCACGTCATTCACGGTATTCCTCTTGTTACATATTCTACTCCATTTTGTGCTGGTCATTGGGAAGGCTGTTGAAGGTCCGGATAATGCAGCACGCAAGATAAATTGGACATACGTGAGAAGCGACGTGCTTGTCGCAAATAAAAGTTTCCTCTAAACGAGGGACGAAAAACACGAATCTTCTCGTTGCTCATGTAAAGCATGCTTCTATCATGTATGACAAACTCTTCTTTTTTTTTCGTCGCTTGGCTACCGCACAGAAAGTAGAACAAATTAACCGTCGAAGTCAGATTGAGATCGACTGAAACTCAGCCCAAATACGACCTCGGCATCGAGGGTTGAGCCTGGGTTACAGATGTGGAAGTCACGGTTGATAACCACTAAGGCGCCCTGACTCTCCCTTTGGTACCCTTATTATCAAATAAATGGAAAGAAAGAAAATTAAATTTAGAATTTGTAGGAACACCTGAGTACAAAGCATTAGTGAATTTGAAGCCAACGTAATAGAACGATGATATGAAGAATGCTCAGAAAACTAAAAAGGAAACTAATTAATCTTCAATTACTGATAAATATGAAGTAAAAACTAATTGTAAAAGCGCGCGACTCTTCAACCGAACTTCGGTCATCAAGCTAAAAGTGAAGATAAAAATTTTTGAGACAGTCAAACTTGTTTCTTGCACTTTTTTAAGATGGTAAAATTCTTGGTAAGATCATTGGGCACATAAGAATGTTTCATACGAAACTGTTTTCCAATAGAGGAAGACGCATTCTTGTGCTCGTCTACGCGTTGATGCAAATGCCGCAGCGTGTAACCAACATAACCTGCATCACACAGGTCACAGTTAAATCGATAAACAAGGGATTTTGGGTTGACAATACTCGGCTTGACTTTCGCACGGTTTCAGATGTTGTTTGATCTTGTGGCTAACAAACGTGGGCTGGATGGTCACTTGAATTTTCTGGCTCAGATCCTTGAGTTGTGCTCTTGTAATATCGGCTGAAGCCTGGTCCTGGGAGAATAATGGAACGCTTCCCTTTCTTGGTCCTTAACAAATCTATACAAATCCAAACAAAAGTATACGTCAAAACTACCAACACCGGCCTTTTGCTGCATTACGAGAGCCTCATATGAAATGAACAGCGTAATGGCGGCTGGTCACGCCGAAGTGAGCTTCGATTTCTATGCGATATGCTCATCTACTTTCAATGTCTTTGATGACATAAATGATGTCTGGGCGCACTGGTCTAAGCTCTATAATGAGACCTTAGATACGTATGTTCCCAAGATCAGAAAGGCAGCCCGAACCAAACAACTCCCTTGGATCAACAATCAGCTCAAAAAGGAAATCCGATTTAAAAATAAATTATATAAGAAATATCGTCGTTGTCGATCTGATGACACATGGGAATGCTATTGACTTCTCACATCATGCAAATATCTGGCAATAGAAATGTTCACAGCCTCAAAAATTACAGTTCACTTTCAGGGAAACAACAGCGGAATATCTCCAACATCTTGAGCAGTACCACGTCAACTAGGAGATCCCTCTCAATTGAAGGAAGAGAAGATGTCAGTTTATCAGAAAACCAAGAATTACCTCAACAAGTATTGTCCCTGCTTCGAGGTGCAAATATTCACGGAGGAACATTTAATATCTCGATAACAGTGTAAGTCAGCAGAGTCCAAACTTGTCGATGCACAGCGCGAAGCGCCGCCATCATGTGATTAACTCAGACAGTGATTAATCGGACTTAAAATAAATGTGAAGAAGTGTTTTGAATTTTTTTGCATTTAGCGTTATTCTGAATGAGGAGGTTTTTTAATACCTGAAACGCTTTCTCCTGAAGACAGATTTTGCGCATTTCGTAATTTTTCGAAAACATGGTTTATAAACCTTACGTCATAAAGAAAAAATAAAATTGCTGATTTACACGCTTTTATTCTCCTTTAATATATAATAAACAAATTACACCATAGAAAGTGCTTTGTACGGATATTATTCACTCGTTGCAAAACTTTAGAAACTCACTCGTTGGCTACGCTCACTCATTCGTTTCTAAAGTTTTGCAACTCGTGAATAAAAATCTGTGCGGCGCACTTTCTATGAAGTAATCTATTTATCTCTAATTACTTGACTGTATACGTCAGTAACAAACCTGCTAAAGCTGGATAATGAAAAGGAAGAACGGAGTTCAGTTTATTTATCGTGAAGAAAATACTGAGCTAGGCCTTATGTTATACGAAAAGAGACATTTCTATTCTTAGATGATAAAAAGTACATAGTTAACTTTAGATGGATTCTAAGCTGTAAAAGCATCGACTGAATTGATAAGGGCTTACTAGCTATTTTATTTTCCAATTCGTGAAAATTAGTAAGGAAATCTATTTGACAAAACTGGATGAAAGAAATTCGCAAAGGGGGACGTTCGTAGCCTTTTTACCGACATAAACATGTAGAAAGTTCCGATACCTGGACTTTGAGCGGCGAGGAGAGCTCCGACTAACACGGACACCACAAGGATAATAAGTATTCTACTATCCCTGTTGATGTTGTTAGGGTGAAGTCTTATGTGAATCGCCTCTTTAACCCTGCGTTTGCACCAATGAGGATCACGAACAATATACTTCACTTCGTTGCAAAGCGGGTTGTGTCCGGTGTTGTTTGCGTGTTCTGAAACGGCGGAGGTCTGGGTACGGGCAAGTCTTATGTCTCGCTCATTTTCTTTGATTCTATCTTGCATAGGTCTTCCAGTCTCGCCGATGTAGACTTTACCGCATTCACAGGGAATCCTGTAAACCACGCCCTCTTGTTTAGTCGGCTCGATAGCGTCTTTCGGTCGTACTAGATGTGACTGACTTGAAAACAGCGCGTATGCCTTATTGCTGTAGGCAGCGGCGAAGTTGTTCCGATAGACCTTTGACATGGGGTAAAACCGCAGTAGACTTGTGCTCGATCATGGGCTCAGCACTGCTACTCAGTTAACTGGTCTTGATGATTCTCTGCAAGAAAGAAAAAGAGACAAGACAAGAACAGAAGACAGGTGCTTCTTCTCCTTGGAGATAACAGAGAGTTTTGTTACGAGACGTTTGGCGCGCTCGTAGAGGCACTTGACAATACCGCATTTTACTGATTGCGGGTGGATCATACGCTAAGTACTGATCACTGTGCGTAGGCTTCCTGTATACGCTGGTGCTGAGGAAAACGAGTTTGTAGTCGTTCTCTGTCTCCATGTTGAAGCGAATAGAAGGCTGCTGGTTGTTCAGATGCTGTGAGAACCTATCAACGGTTCCGCGATCCAGGATGGTGAAAGTGTCGTCATTGTAGCGTTTCCTGATCCTAGGTTTGTAGGCCGAAGTAGTTATAGCGGAGCTCCGCGCGCGAAGGCGCGCGCGCTCGGAGCACCATAATATGGTAACCCAGTCGATGTGAGAAATTTAGGTTTTATAGCCATGACGTCATCGATCGTTCGTACGTACGTACATCCACCCCTCCATGTATGCCAATGTGACCAGTATCATACTAGAAAATATTGAAGGGCCGCAGCCAGAATGGAACATAGTTAAAATTTAAAAAACGATCTCTGGCTAAAATGATTAAAAAACTACGAGCTTTCGACTGCCCGAACTGCAGTCTTCGACGGGTAAAATGAATGATAAGAAATCGATGAGAAAATTTAAATAAAAACGTACATTGCAAAATGATGAGAATGTAGAAAATTTATGAATATTTGTTAAAAAGAATGTTGTATTGTCCAGGTAAAGGGCACGAATTGTTATCTCCGTTGGGTGTCACTGTGGTATGCCACGCTTCTAATGTTTTTTTCGTTCTAAAAGTGCCTTTGTCAATAACTGACGCATTCTAGAAATCAATGGCGTGGTTATTGGACCAAGCGTGATTGGCAATTCTAGAACCTTTGGCCGCAGTTTTGGTGTTCCTTAAATGTTCTTTTTTTCGCGAATTGAAGGCTCTGCCGGTTTCCCCAAATCTCGTTTACCATTGACACCGAATGTAACGGAAACATCTCCTTTCTCGACACTCTGGTCTCCCGAAGAAATGGAGTCATCGCTGTTAATGTTTACAGAAAGCCCACCCATACAGACAGATACTTAGATTTTTATTCCCATCACAGCAAGCAACACAAGGTCAGCACAACATCAAGCCTCCTGCACAGGGCTCTAAATCTACCCAATTCTTCTGAAGGAAAAAAACAGGAACTTAATTACGTCCAGGCAGCTCTGGAGTCCAACGGTTATCCATCTAGCTTTGTCAAAAGTATACACGCTAGAAAGACTCGAGCTTCTACAACAGATGTATCTCCGGAGGAACTCGTTGGAATGTTTTTCAAGATGGTTGAACCAACCGAGTCACGCAAGTCTTTCGCTTCTCTCCCTTACATCAAAGGAGTTACTGAGCCTTTGACACGCATCCTCAAAAAACACGATGTCAGGGTTGTAAACAAACCATTTACCACTCTACAACAACAGTTCCCAGTACCGAAATTCCGACCTTCGATGGAATCGCAGACCAACGTCGTATATAAAATTCCCTGTACAAATTGTTCGTGGTGTTATATTGGGGAAACCGGCAGAGCCTTCAATACGCGGAAAAAAAGAACATTTAAGGAACACCAAAACTGCGGCCAAAGGCTCTAGAATTGCCAATCACGCTTGGTCCAATAACCACGCCATTGATTTCGAGAATGCGTCAGTTATTGACAAAGGCACTTTTAGAACGAGAAAAACATTAGAAGCGTGGCATACCACAGTGACACCCAACGCAGATAACAATTCGTGCCCTTTACCTGGACAATACAACATTCTTTTTAACAAATATTCATAAATTTTCTACATTCTCATCATTTTGCAATGTACGTTTTTATTTAAATTTTCTCATGGATTTCTTATCATTCATTTTACCAGTCGAAGACTGCAGTTCGGGCAGTCGAAAGCTCGTAGTTTTTTTTAATCATTTTAGCCAGAGATCGTTTTTTAAATTTTAAGTATCATACTAGTTTACAGCATACATCTTTGATATTGAACATCCATGTTGTCAAAACAACGTATCCGAAAACCAGTGTCACGTGTCCATATCGCGGGCTCAAGCTTAGAACTCACCGAGGTCAGCTGTTTTTTGAAAATAGGCCACTTGCACTAAGAGGTCACGTGACCAATGCTTCCCTTAAACAGTGAGTTGTAATCTTGCTGTTGCCAAAAATTGACAGAACACATAAAAATTGTCTTACACGCGAAATTTGAGAGGAAACGCATTTAAGGGAGATATTTTATGGTACTTTGATTTTTCAACAAAGTAGCATGATTTGTCTTGGCCGCCATGTTGGAGGGCATACTCTTGCCCTCCAACATGGCGGCCAAAACTACTTTTTGCTGATATCTTGTTAAATGTTTGATAGTTGAGTTCAGATGTGTCATAAACGTTACCACATCATCTATTCAACAATTTCCTTGAAGTTCAAGTGCAAAATTTGTGTCAGAAAGCGGTAATTCATAATTTTAAAAAAATCAAGTTTTGGTCACGTGACCAGTTACGGACTTTCTCATTTTAAGCAAATGGTGCGGGTTTGAAAAACCAAATCACTATTATTTTGTTTAAGAGATGACCCACTAATAGTGTTTCGAAGGCAAAATCATGTAACTTTCATTTTCATAAAAACGATGTCACATGACCTCTTAGTGCAAGTGGCCTATTCTCTCCTCTCTCTTGGGCAATAAACTGCTTGTTATTTTCAAAAAGTGGTTCAATCTGTTTTTCCTTTGTTCAGGAATGAAAATCGATTTCTTAACGTCAACTGGAAGTAAATAACAATCATATGTACTATTTTGGACATAAAGAAAAAGTTGATTTGTTTGTTAATATGTTTGTTTCGAACAACTTGAGTGCTTTTTAATCCGTTTGCCCAACTGGCTTTCGATGTGCCTCGACAGTGACAAGAAAATTTTGCCCTTATATTATAAACACGTAATCGCAATGAGTTCTCGGAAAAATTAGGCGGAAATTTCACTAACTTTTCAGAAGTTTGTTTAAAGCGCCTAAACGTTTTTTAATTGTTGGAGCGGATCTTGCTTGGAATTCGTCCTTTCTTGGTTGCATTGCCGTATTTTACCGATTCTTGTACCAAGCCAACCTGGCGGGTTTCAATGAAATACATCAAAATGTGAATGATCTTGTTTTCAGAGATAGTGTAATAAAGTACATCAGTAAAACTCTTCTTTGACCTTGAACTGACAAAGTTGTTATTATGGCTTCTAATTTTAGCGTATTCCTATTCGCTGGCTAATGATAGTTGACTCTGAAATGCCGGCTTTTTTTTCCTTTTCTATTCGCTCGCTGAAGGTGTGCTTGTTTTCGTTTAAAACTCATGCGGTTCAAGAAAGATTTATCGCCAAAATGGTGAATTGCAAAGTAAATTTCACTGGAAAAACCGATGTCGCACTCATCGCTTCGTGATTCATGCGATATCGGTTTTTAGCGTAAAATTTACCGTGGAATTCACTAGTTAGGCAATGAATTTCTCTATAGAAGAAAGGAAAGAAAATGATTTAATTATTAAAGCAGAACCGGAAACATCAAAACGCAGACAATTTGAAACCTTTTATTTTTACAAACCCGACAGGAAGTAAGAATAAATAGCCAGGGATCTCCGCTTTTAGGCTTGGCTAAATCTATATATTGCGCTACTAGTTGTATAGTAGTCTACACTTTGTTGTTGAGCTATAATTATATATCGTGCATATCATTGACCATGGGATCAATGCAGCGTTGAGCCAATGCAAACTG
>NC_090894.1:35669937-35677437 GCF_036669925.1 Montipora capricornis
ACAACTGTCTCGGTTAGCAGACATGCTGTATGTGTTCTTATGAATTAATTTAAACACATCTGTTCAGTTCTACGTGACGTTCGACATGATGATGTTCATGTTCTGCTCTGTAACCTGATGTGTTTGTCGATGTTTTTAATTCTCGGGATTTTTCAGAAGCAAACTCTGATTTTTTTTTAACAACTATGTGAACAAACTGATACGCTTAAATCGCCAAAAAGGTAGGCAGGTCCTTCAATGTACTTTTCTGATTAGCCAACTATTCTGACAGCGATAAAAAACTTCACAAAAGGTTACCTGGCCGGAGAAAATATTTTCATTCAAGTGACAGAATTAAAAAAGACATTCATAGATCACCGGAAATAACTTTGATTTTGATGTGGAAAAAGGATTTTTGGAGTATTTGTAGGTCAGATCGATATTGCCTTGGGGTAACAGGCTACGAACAAGCTGGCTGTTTTACTATGTCAGTTGGTTGTAGCAGTCAAGCATAAATCAGCTAGCTTTAAGTCAACGAATTCAGTTTCAAGGTCACTGCTTTTTTAATATATTACACTTGGGAACATAAAATCGAGTGCCTAAAAGAAACACTGAAATTGAATATGTATTTTTGCCGCAGGAATTAAGAGCATGCTCGGCGATTAGAGCACATAAACAACACTGCATCGGCCGCTGTTTCCGGGCTCAGCCGATTTTTCGGAGGATACCGTTCACAGTGAACAGCTGAACATGTCGCGTTCTCGTTCACGCCTGTTTGATTCGGACAACCCAGGCGAAACCAGGTTGTATTTAAACGTCGGTGGACAGAAACATGAGACATTTGTCAGTACTTTAACGAGTATTCCGGACACACGGCTGGCATGGATAGCAGAACGAGCGATGAAGGACCCTAGGCCACTCGGACAAAAAAGAGAGTTTTTTTTCGACCGAAATCCCGCGGTTTTTACGCACATTTTGAATTTCTACCGGACAGGTAAACTTCATTGCCCAAGGGATGTGTGTGGGCCCCTCTTCGAAGAGGAGTTAAATTTCTGGGGACTGGACGAGAAGCAGATAGAGACTTGCTGCTGGGCAAAGTATGATGAACATCGCGACGCCGAAGAAAAGCTACAAGGATTTTCACGCGACGAGGATCAGGAATCAGAGGTTGAAGACATCGAGAGCGGTTCAGTGGATCTGGAGCTACCGAGCAGTGGTAGTGAACTTTGTTATGAAACAAGGAAGATTACCGCTCTTCGCTCAAGACATCCCTGGCAAGGATTTAAGAAAAAAATTTGGAAAACCTTTGATGACCCTTATTCGTCTAAGTTTGCAAGGGTAAGTCTGTAAATAGCACCTGATGTTGAAAACAGGTTTCTAGTTTTAATCCTTGGTGAATTTTTCTTTTGTTGTTTGCTCTGTTTCATAACACATTTCTTCGTTATAAAAGCTTTTAATGACAATCATTTGGAGATTTTCGAGGTTTTTGAGTGTTTAAACTTCTCTTTTAAAGCTAATTCACAGTATTCCGTTCTTTTTTCGTTGTTTTTTTTTTTTGTTTTCACGAATTTTTAGTCGGGAAAATGTTAACCTCAGGCATCGGTGAGTTATAACCCCCGACCAATGATCCGTTAAATTTTCTCCATAAGATCTTTAATTTCGGAGAAGAAATAACACTTGTCATGTACTTAAGACTCGGATTTAATAATAAATTCGCGATTTTGCGAATATTCACTGGTAACAAAATTAAAGCTCCAAACAGAACTCGACAAATTGTTTAGCCGTTATCTGCTTTCTTTCCATTTCAGTTTTCTTGACTGTTTTTTAGAATACGGTGGAGTATAGTCATTATTTTCTTCTGTTAAATCAGCGTCTGCTATAGTTAATGTCTCTCTTACCGTTAATGGACGCGGATCTAGTTTATATTTGAATAATAGACAATGTAACAAAACATTTTGAAAACGAACTTTCCTTGAAAGCCATAACAAAAGATACGAATTGGTCGCGCGACAGCTGCATGACATTTGCAAGCAATCATTCCCAAAAGTGAGCGAGCATTTGTCATTCCAGCAATTGTTTCTACCTTCAATTTTCGTTTACGGTCCGCGCAGATCTTGTAATGAATGAACGAATTATTGGCTTAGGTCGAATTTAATGTTTGTCAAAGAGTAAGAAAAATCGCATCTGAACTGATGATTTCTTGACTTTGACTTTCGCTGCAAGAGACTGATTCGAAGACCAAATGACAGTAGAATTTGGTAAATCCAAGACGATAAGAGAGAAAGTTAACATTTTTAATTGTTTTCGAGCATTGTTCTTTTTTCAGAGAATAATAGAAATGCATTAATTAATTTTTAGTAAAAGATAATTTCACAATCTCCTGTTATATTCGCTTTTTCCAGTATTTAATATCTTAGAACCAGGTGGTTGTAACTTTTTTCTCATCTTCGTATTTTTGAACGTTTATTGTTTGCATCGGCAACGTTTAGAAACTGTCTACAAGATCTTTTTAAAGAAAATTATTTAATTTTGCTGAACTTTTGTCGAAAAAGTGATGTAACCCGGCACTGATGATTATTTTTTGTTTTGTGTCATTTCAAAACTTACCGATTGTCCCTATATTGCTCCCACTTAGTTCGGTATTTTTAATCTTTTCTGTTTCCTTACGATGAACATGGTTTTGATATATATCTTACCAAACTGCGAAATAACAAAAGGAAAAATAGGGCCACATTGGAAAAACTTGTTCCGATACAAAATTTATATTTCACGTTAACGGAGAATGTAAAATTCCCTTTAAGGTCAAAATTATGAAATAACAAAATTTGCATATTTATTTTGATTCTCAAATGTTTCAAATGACGGCTTCTTTTGTTGTTCAAATAATTTCCTCAGCAAAAAGATTGTAACGCATGAATGTAATTTCGTTCGTGTTTTTAAGTACTTTGCCTTCTCCAGAGTCGACCTGACGCGTTTTCAAAATATCAACTTGCTGCTGGACCATTTTGCAATGCTCAAGGTATAGTATGCTTGGCGGCCAAAGTTGCTTAGATTCAATTGGGACTTCCAAAACCTGAAACGTGATGATTTGAATGGAACTTTGCTTTAACGATGGCGAGTGAAAAATAAAATAAAACAAAGCTTTTGCTTTGGCCTTACGGTGGCGAAGAGGGCAGCAAAGGGTTAATGGGTGACATCTGAATAAGGACAAAACAATTATTTATGAATATAGGCCACAGGTAACCCAGGCTCACTGTGTGTAGGTAAATATAGAGAACATATGAGGCGAAGTCTAGGTCTGAAAATTTGCTAGAAAATGGAAATAAAAATCGATAAAACTTACCATGTGGTGAGCTGTTGTTGTCTTTAATACGTACACGAAGTTTCGGGAAAAATGGTCCCCGTTCACCTTCCTTCATAGTATAGTGACAAGGTAGGAGACGGAAGCGATCTTATGGACTCCGATCGACCCAAAACAAGCACGATTTTTTTCGCGAAAATCGAATCCAGTCGCTAAATAAACACGCCAGGCTCGTGGAACATGAATTTCTCTAAACCATGAATCCACTGAAGCATCTCCAGGTAGCAACGCGAAGCCACCAGACTCCGTAAAACTTGAAGGTTAACCTGCTAAAATGGCGGCCAGAAAGCGTTGTACTCGCGAAGTGTCCAATTCAAAACGCCTGGTGACGAGTATAATAAGTCCCCCTGGAGGGAGGGGAGTCCCAGATTGCTCAGTGAGTTTTGTTTTAAAGAATGTGGGACTCCCCTCCCTCCAGAACTTATTAAACTCGTCACCAGGCGTCTAGAGTTCAGTGCCATTTTGAATCGGACAATTCGCGAGTACAACGCTTTCTGGCCGCCATTTTAGCAGGTTAACTTACAAGTTTTACGGAGTCTGGTGGCTTCGCGTTGCTACCTGGAGATACTTCAGTGGATTCATGGTTTAGAGAAATTCATGTTCCACGAGCCTGGCGATTTTCGCGAAAAAAATCGTGCTTGTTTTGGGTCGATCGGAGTTCCTACGCTGGCTTCCGTCTCCTACCTTGTCACTATACTATGAAGGAAGGTGAACGGGGACCATTTTCCCCGAAACTTCGTGTACGTATTAAAGACAACAACAGCTCACCACATGGTAAGTTTTATCGATTTTTATTTCCATTTTGTAGCAAATTTTCAGACCTAAACTTCGCCTCATATGTTCTCTATATTTACCTACACACAGTGAGCCTGGGTTACCTGTGTATAGGCGAACCGAGACATACGTGAGCCTTAAATCATCATCTTGCGTCATGCCATGAAAAGTTCGTGGTCTTTTAGTTTTGATTTCCAAGTACTGAAGGCGTTTCTTTCGGAAAACGTTCGCTAATGGCATGACAAAACGTAAATTGAAAAGTTTCATGAGCGAACTGCCGAATACAAATTAACTTATAAATAAATGGCTTCATCAAGCCTACATCAAAAAGGGATGAAGTGAAACACGTTAGTACGGCGAAGACAGAGACGATCTTGTGTGCATGCATGTGCAACTACGTTTTATTTTTCCATCTAAGAAGGACAAATAAAGACAGCCGAAAACAAGCCAAGCTCTATAAGGAACCCGGAAGATCAGCTTGTACCCCACAAGTTATTCACAAGAAAATGAAACCGAATCGAAATTCCGGATAGCGACAGTCTGGGATATTTACACACCACTTAAAATGAATCGCTTAAATAAAAAGAGTACGCCTACTTATTTTCGCAAAAGAGGATTTCAAACTCGAAGTTCGTGGTTCGCTCAACACTTATCCGGTGACCGACGTTCAAAGATCATTATATCTTAACAAAGAACTTTGCCCTTCTCCGTCACGGTCTTCACACTGCGCTCACCTGAAAAGCCTTGAGAAATTAATGCAAAGATAATACAACATGACTAAATAATTGAAAAAGCTCCACTCAGTTTGTAGATTGTCGAACTACCGTGCAACGGGTGAGACTAATTAGTAGGAACCTAGAGAAATGACTGTTTGAAACCCCATGATAAAAACGATGAGATTTACATTAATATTAGTTTAAATATCGACTGTGCCTGCCGATATCGCAAGCCAGGTGCCATTTCTACCTGTGATCTGCGTATTTGCATCATCTGAATCAAGTTACTAGTCGTTTAACTGATGTATTGCAAGACAAGTCACAATAACAAGGACCATCTGCTCAATTTATGTGATTCTTCTCGGCGATAAATGAGGCCCTGACAGGGGGGGGGGGGGGGGGGGTGGGGGGGCAGGGGTCCCGTGTCGCTTGTCGCTTGTCGCTTGTCTGAATTTTAAAATCACTCATGTCGGGGTTTAATCGGCTCATTCTACGCCTTGACGTCACTGTCGGAATTTTGCTGGGAAAGGATATCTTTTGTCGTAATTTCATTTTATGTGCTGTCGCTACTTTTTGGGCCATGTCTCTTGTTGGAATTTACCCTCTCAGAGCCTCATAAATATATGTAGTGTATACGCTCACGATTCAAATGTATTTATGTGAAAGGTCTGAAAGACCTAGGCTAAGATCAGGGAAACCATCCCGCCACCAACGCGTCACGCTCCAAATAGTTCTCCTTGTAACTACAAACGATTGATCAAACCCGTACAAGAGGTAGTTCCAGCTGGTAAGTAGTTGTCCTGAAGTCAAAGAGACGCCGTAAAACTAAAGAAAATAATACAATCGATAACAACCTTAAACAGACCGTCCTCAAGTAATGACACGGAAAAGATTAGGTCAAGACTAAGCTTGCCCATTGCCTTGAGAACTGCGGAAAGGTACCAAAAATGCTATAAAACGAAAACAACAACCGACAGGCAGCAAATAACGTCACGTGACCTACAAGTCGCAAAAAAAAAAAAAAAAAACCCAAAAAATCCTCAAACCAAGCGAAATCGTCTTTTGAGGTTGTAAAATGAGTTGGTAGTTTATGACGCCATCCCCCAGTTGATCGGCTTAATTGAATCCGATGATGCAAATACGCCGATACCAGCTAGAAATGGCCCCCAGAACGCGATAATCGGAGGCTGCAGTCGATATTTAACAAACATTAATGTAAATGTCATCGTTTTTACCATGTGGTTTCAATAAAAACAGTCATTTTTCAAGGTTCCGCAGAATCCGCGGTTCCGCGGTCTGCAGTGCCATAAATTAGTCTTACCCCCGTGCAACTTTGTTTAGATCTAGGGAGAAAACATGTGTTCCTTTGCATCGCATCGTTGATCGGTTGAAAAAACGTCCCCGATAGTAAGATGCGTAAGTTAGATGATCTCAAAATCTACTCGGAATGCTTCGTCCCGCAGTTCAAATTCTAACCAGTTCCCATGGCCAGTTGGCTTGAAAGCTAAATAGGTTGAGAACTGGAAAGGTATCGCAGAGGTCAAAGGTTGCTTTCATGAGGTTTTAAAAATACGTATAATCGATTAGAAATGATCATGATAATAACAACGTTGATAAGGCGGGATCGTGCCTAGTCTGATGCGGCTGATGATGATGATGATGATGATAGAATGGTGCCAGCGACTGTCTAGTTATAAACTTTGATGTTTTGTTTGTTTCTTTCTTTCTTTCAGCTTGTTGGTTATATCTCTCTTATATTTAACGTCGCCGTTGTAACACAGTTTTGCATCTTGACTTTGGACTACTTCGCGGACAGGAACTCTACGCAACACAAAGTCCTTTTCATCACTGAGACGATTGCAGTATCCTGGTTCACGCTGGATATTGTAATACGCTTTCTTTGTTGTCCGGATCGAGCCCAATTCCTTAAAACTGTGCAAAACTGGCTAGATTTCATTGCTATAATACCATACTACTTACTCATCTTAACTCCTTATGATGAAATTGTCAGAAATTTCGGCATCTTATACGTTTTTCGAATGGCTCGCACTTTTCGCCCCCTTAAATTCTCCTACGTTATGCAAGTTTTTACGCAAACGCTACGGGCGAGTTCGCGAGAGTTGTATTTTCTTATCTTCATTCTGGCCTTGGAGGTGGTTGTGTATGGAACCCTCGTGTACTATTCCGAACGAAACGTATCTGGAACTAGATTTACAAGCATTCCGGAGTCTTTCTGGTGGGCTCTTGTCACCATGACAACTGTAGGATACGGTGACATGTATCCTGCTACGTTGCCTGGCAAATTGGTCGGTTGTATTTGCGCAATAAGTGGTGTCCTCATGATAGCATTACCAGTGTCTGTTGTTGCTAGTAACTTTTCACTGTATAACTCTTATGCAAAAGTAAAGCTAAAACTACCTTCCCGCGGAAAGAAAACTATGGTAGACAATGCACTCAAAGCCTTACAGCTTTCAACGCCACAAACAAGCGTTAGCGTTGCGTCACCTGACGGTGTCAATGGGCGGGGTCGTTACTCGTCATTAGTTTCATCAGGAATTGAGATGGGGCTTTTGAACTGTAGCAAGAAAAACTCTTGCGAAGAGACGGAAGGAATGGTTAATCACGAAGCAGAACAACATCGACGATACGCGCCGCGGCGATCGACTCATT
>NC_090894.1:35682437-35727437 GCF_036669925.1 Montipora capricornis
ACGACAACGCAAAAACAAATCTCGAAGCAGAATATGGCCAGCCAGCAGATATCGTAAGTGCGTATGAGAAGAATCCAAGGAAAGTGAAGGAATTCTACAAGCAATTTCGCTACGATGTACAAAGTTTGGATACGCTTGAGTGGCTCGGGGATGTTACAGGAAATGTGCTGTCTACTTTAGAGAAACTGAAAGGAGTGAAAGCTGATCTGGTGAGTGGAAATGAAGGCTCGAGAGACTGGATTTCAAGGATCTCTTGGGAGAACTTAAAAAATGGACAGACATCAATCCTATCGAGGAAAGCATGGCAGAAAAGATCCCAGGTAAAGGAATTTCAAATCCAAAGCAAACAATGTCCACGCGTGTACTCAAAACCCATTCACAGAAAGAAACATGAACCGGAAACCAGCGATGTGTTTACTGCGAAGATCAAAATCACCGATCAGTCAATTGCACAAAGGTCACCGAGACGGTGGAAAAGTGCAGAATACTTTCGGAGAAAAGACTGTGCTTTAACTGCACCGGCGGAAAGCATCGCTCGGATGAATGTAAGAGTAGACTGCGATGCTAGAAATGAAGTCGCAAACATCAGCACCCGCGAAAACGAGTTCAATCCTCTCCTAGTCGCCTCTGGAATGCCAAACGTGCGCGTGACATATCCTGTTGTAGGAAGAAGGTGTGAAATGTCCAGCACTGTTGGATACGGGCGCGGGAAGCTCTTACGCATCTGCAGCGATGTTCAACAGAATTCCCCCCAGAGCTAGAAAGCGTACCAAGTGGGTCAGGAAAATCGAAATGCTGTTAGGGACGTCAACCCGAAAAGTGGAACTGGTTACAATCGAGGTAGGCGACGTAAATGGAACATTCTCAATGCCTGTAGAAGTCACGAAAGTGGACAAAGGAGAACTTCTTTTCCTTGACAATCCGATTTATGAAGAAACCATTGCCCAGAACCCACATATGTTGGGAGTGGTTGTGAATGATTAAGACAAGAACTGTCGCCTCCCAGTGCATCTTATTCTCGATGCCGGAGAGTAAGCAAAATTGAAGACCGAGAGTGCACCGAAAATCGGCAAACCTGATAAGCCTGTCGCTCAGCTGACGAAATTCGGCGGCATCTTCATGTCATCAGGAAAACTGGACATAACAAACATGTTATTGGCGCAGACATCACACGCAGATTACGAGGACCTTTGCCCCGTCTGGATGTGCTTGGCCTCTCAGACACACCCACAATCGATCAGAGAAACGTATGCACCGGATTTCAAGAGCAACTTAAGCTGGTACGAAACTGGTCTGCCTTGGTGAGGAAATCATTCAGTGCTGCCGTACAACAGAGAGGGAAGTTTGCGACGACTCTCAAGGTTGCACAGAAAGCTCAAGCGCCAGAATCTAACACCTGCATATGAAGAGATCATTGAAGAACAAAGGCATGCAGGCGTGGTGGAGAAAGCTCAAGGGCCTTGTGTTGGTAGTCGGGAATTCTACATACCGCACAAACCGGTTGTACGAGCCACCGCAGAGTCACCAAGGAGCTTACGAAACGAGGAAGACGACGGCTACGAGGACTATTTCATGTCGTTTCGCGTCAAAAATGTGTAGTAAGTGTCAAGGAATTAAACTAGTGTGAGTGAGTTGGAAGCGTAGAAAGAGAACTAGAGAACTGTCATGTGCTAACGTCCTCCATAGAACCTGAATTTGGTCATTTCACGTCGTCATTTAGGAGATGACGGCAAAGAAATGCACCAAAATGTAAAACGCACGTGCAGAGCCATTGTTTTTGCTCACTAAACCTATTGTTTTGAAGGGGTAGTTTCTAAAGAAACTGTGGTGCTGCGTCGGTGGGGAAGTAGTATACAAAAATTTGGTTTTATCAACGGAGTTGATAATGTAAATTGGCCACCGTACAGAGATTCTAAAAGCTGACGTTTCGAGCGTTAGCCCTTCGTCAGAGCGAATCCGCTCTGACGAAGGGCTAACGCTCGAAACGTCAGCTTTTAGAATCTCTGTACGGTGGCCAATTTACATTATCAACTCCGTTGATAAAACCAAATTTTTGTAAACCTATTGTTTTGTTGCGTCCCTATTGCGAATAGTCTACGACGCATCTGCGAGGGCTTTTGAAGGTACCCCTTCTCTGAAGGATTATTTGCATGCAGGCCCACCCCTCCAAAACAAACTTTGGAGCGTCCTAGTTAAAGGGCGTTTTAACCCCGTGGCCGTTAATGCGATCTCCAGAATGCATTCCTTCAAAAGTAAGAATCAGAGAAAGCTGACCTTGATGCAATGCGTTCCCATTAGCGTCGAGACGAACACTCACCTTTAACGACTTTGCGATTCACAAGAGCGCCTTTTGGACTCACCTCATCTTCTTTTAAAACTTCTTGGGGGAGTCATCGAGGCACACCTTATCAACTGGGAGGAGAAATAACCAGAAGTAGTACAGAAGAGCTGTACTTCGATAATATAATCTCGACATCAATTACAGTGCGCAAAGCCAGAGAAGTGAAAGACTAGGCAACGGTTATCTTCCAGAATGCATGCCTTACACTCCACAAATGGCACTCCAATGCGCCTGAACTAAAAGCAGCTCAGTCTTCAAGGGAAGATACAGACAAAGCAACCCATGCAAAGCAATAGTTGGGCGCTCCACGAGGAACTGTATCAAGTATTCTCGGTCTACCATGGAACAAGGAGCGAGACACAGTTAGCGTAGAAGTCCCATCTGAAGAAGCGAAGTTGACGAAATGAGGAATCTTAGCCAAACTAGCAAAAATTTATGATCCCCTGGGACTGATCTCACCAGAGACATTTCGTGGCAATCTCATCTATCGCGCTGTTTGTGAGTTGCAGCCTGCGTTTATGCAGTCGCTCGTCAGGTATCCGGGACAAATCAAGGCCTAATTGTTGCAAGGTCAAGACTCTCCAAACAAGGCCTGATTATCCCGCGGTCGAGCTCGTAGCCGGTCATATGGCCGTGAACCTGATAACCAACGTTCAGAGAGGCTCTTCAAGGGTTATCCTTAACAAGCATGCACTGTTGGCTGGACAGCACGGTAGCCTTGTATTGGATTAGGGGGCAAGAGAGCTCAAGCAGTTCGTGTCGAATCGTGTACAGAATATCAACAGTCATCATGGAGTCACGTGGCGTTATTTCCCCACTGCAGAGTACCCAGTCGATCTCGGAAGTCGCGGAGGTCCTCTAGAGGAGGCACATCAGTGGTGGAACGGGTCAAAACTGGCTTGCAAACCCAGAAAACTGGCCGACGGATATCCGGGAAGAACCGACTGAAGAGAGCCATGCGAAGCTAAATTAGTTCGGAAAGTGCTAGCAGTGGCAGTTGACGAAAAGGATGAGGTCGAGAACGTATTACGCAAATTCCATTTACAGAACGCCGTACGTGTGTATGCATGGATGCGAAGATTTGCGCCCAACGCTCTCCGCAGCGGAGGTCGGACGCGCATAGAGGGACCGCTGACAACCAAAGTGACAAATCAGCTCAGACTTCATTGGGAAAGGCAGGCTGAGAAGTGTGCTGAAGTTGAAAAGGATCGAGTGGCGTTTAACTTACATTTAAATCAGGAGGTCCTACTTGAATGTCGGGGCCGATTGCAAGGAGACTACCCAATGTATTTAACAGAAACCAGTCTTTATTCCCAGCGAATCGTGGAAGAATCCCACCTTCAAACTTTGCATGGGGGAGTGGGACTACCAATGAATAAAGTCCAAAGCCGATACTGGATCCCTAAGCTGAGGAGGCAGGTGAAGAAAGTTCGCCGAAACTGCCATGGATGCAAAAGATTTCAGGCGATGGCATACGCTGCCCCACCACCTGGATGCCTCCCAACCACCCGTACCGAAGGCGTTAACCCATTTCAAGTGATGGGGGTCGACTACGCTTGTCCACTGCGATATCGCATGTTAAGACAACGAGAACGAAAGGCGTATGTTCTGTTATATGCCTGCAGTTTTTACGAGAGGGTCTACCTGGATCTCTTCCCAAGTTTGGAAACAGAGGAGTACTTGAGGAGTTTGAAGAAGTTCATCGGGAGGCGCGGGAGACCGGAGCGAATCTATTCCGGCAATGGCAGAACATTAAATCTAAGTTGAAGACATTTTTTTTAAGCGTTGTTTTAATTGACAGTTTTAGTTTTTAATTAATTGTTTGAAGGATCATCTTTTTATTATTTTAATTGTAAATATTGTAAAGCGCTGTTGAATGTTTAAGAAACGGCGCTATACAAGTTTATATTATTATTATTATTTGTTGGTGCTGCGAAGTGGGTCAGAGACTCCAAAATTACCTTTCCGTCAACCAGATCAAGTGGCATTTTAACCTGAGCTGCGCCCCATGGTGGGGCGGTCAGTTCGAGAGAATCATAGATCTAGTGAAGTCAGCCCTACACAAGTCAATAGGGAATGGGATGTTGAGCTGGAAAGAGTTACAAGAGGTGTTATCAGACTTGGAGACCACACTTAATAACCGACCGTTGAGTTATCTCGAAGATGATCCTCAGTTACCTGTTCTGACGCCAAGCTCTGTGCTGTTCGTGAATAGCAATGTGCTGCCAGAGTTGCAGCCTCACCGTATTGAAACGGCTGACAAGGCGCAAGGAGGCGGTGTGGTGACGTTCGTCAAAAGAGTACTTGCGCAGCCTTCGCGAGAGACACTGTAACAAAGCAACCGTTCAAGGAAATGCACCTGCCGTCGGTGATGTTGCGATAGTACAAACCCAAGAAAGGAACAGAGGCAAATGGCCACTAGGCATAGTCGAGGATCTGATAGTTGGTACTGATGGAGTAGTCAGACTTTGACATCATTTTCCGGCCTCGATCCAGCTCTCTCAAGAACTTAAAGTTAGTAATAGCGGACCATTAAATAGGAAAATTCCAGTTACAATAAACAGGTCTCTTTTTAAAATCAAGGCTTAAAACTTCGGTCGCTTAGTGTTTAGTTAACATAGTTTCGAAATCCAAAGAAAAATAAGAATTAATTGTTTGATCACAGGGGCACTTTAAGCCTGGTTTTTACTGTGACATAAGGAGCGCTTACCATTTGAATGGAATTTTCGGTGAGAATGTTTCGACAAATGAGACTGCACGTTCTGTACTCAGAAGAAGACAATGGGAATGTGCTGTATCATTTGCCAGAAAAACGGGTTGTTCTGATTGAAAAACAAATGAAACGGTCTATTTTCTCTGGCACTTTTAATTGTGAACAAATGGTACAGAAATTTCCGGGTATTCCAGTCAAAGCGAGAAAAAGGGAATACCTCGTAAGGTATTACTTTTTTCCGAAAACATTCCACCGGGACGAACCGTTCCATTTGAGTTCTCGCCGGAATTACCGAAAATTCCATTGAAATGGAAAGCGCTCAAGCATAAACGTGAGCATAAGCATAAGAAAAAGGAATCGTTTCCATTTTCTTACGCTTACGTCACGTTAATAACTGTGTAAACGGGCGCAACGTAAACATAAGCATAAGACCGTCCACCAAAACTTGGGTCGTCTCATTCTCCAGCGAGTTTCTTTCTGGAGATAACTGCGCTTGCGTATGTCATTTCTCTTATGCTTACGCAACAAGTGTGATTTTCGTAATGCTTACGCTTATGTTTATGCTTATGTCGCAGTGTAAACCACACTTTAATCTAGCCCAAAATCATTCAGATAGTAAAAACCATTTTCTTCGCGTTTGTGTTTGTGAGCATTATTGTTGTGAGCGATAATTCAGGTTTACGTGTTCGCAATTTTGTTTTGTTCATCTCATAGATGTTTAGATTTTTAATTAAAAACACTCTGTTTTGATTGGCCACTCAACCTCATTGTGTAAATAGTTCACCCTTAAATCAAAATAGATACGTTTCGTTTCTGAGGAAACGGACTGAGCAGCTCTCGGGATTATGAGAAATATGCTGCAGTCGAACTCGATCCTTTAGCCTGCTTCTTCCATTGTAGGAATTACCAGGAGTACCTATTGGATTCCTAGGTTTTTTTTCTCTTTTCCACTTTTTATTTTCGGCATTACTCCTGGGAAATCCACTTTCAGCGCCTGCAATACCACCCAACTCAGTGCCCTCTGTTTTTGTGTAACATTTAAATCAGGCAACCCAGTTTACGCCCTCATAGCGTCTAGTTTTATACATCTTTATCTTATGCCTAGAGCTGGTTTTCTCAATTCATTCAACAAACAAAACAAACTCTTAATTAATATAAATGACGCACTCGAAGTTGCATTCAGTGGACAAAAATTTCCTCTATCGTAAAAAAAAATCGACAACTTAGACTATCTAAGTTACACAAGCATTTCAAATATGAGTACGCACTACAGATCAGGTACAGAGGAAAAAGATGAAAATGGTAATCACCAAGTTTTTAGCCTGTCAATCACTTCGTATTCGTATTTCATGTCATCCAATCAAATAACAGACATTTCATTGGGTTTCCAAGCTGTTTACAGCCGAATATCGGGTTTCTTCAGCTTTTAGGTATTGATCAAGATGACTGTGTAAGCGTTGGTTAAAAGAAGTACAAAAACCTCAAACAGTTATAACATACGCAGAGTCCGGTGTGCGCCCGCGGTAAATCGAACCAATCGGAAATACTGCATTTGTTTGCAGATAAAGTCAATACATTGCCTTGTGAAGATCAATTATCCTAACGCTTTGAAAACACTTGAATTTTATTTTGTAGCGTATCGACAATTCTTCAAGGCCGGAGTATATGTCAATTAACGAAGCAATTGTGTGCAGGCGGCGCCATACAAAGTAATTATCCGTAGAGTTCGAGAGGAATTGAAATATTGATGAGATCTGCCAGGACCTGGAGGAAATACAAACTTTTCAGGATTGGAAGAAAGGGTTCTTAAAAACCATTACTTCATGTTAAATAAATAACAGGTAAGACCTACAGAGTCTCGGGACATAATTTATTCCTCAAAATGGTAAATACTAAATTTCATTCGAACAGGAGAATTATCGGGATTGATGAAGTTCACTACGGATCTTAAAAATTGAAGGGATGGCCGAGCTCATGCGTAGGGGTAGATATTACATCTTTCATTCATTGTTATTAGGCAACAAATTTTCAGCCAAATACATAGGATCAAAATTACACAGGAACACTTTATTATTCCGCGCAATTTATCTGCATTTGCAATTGACTTCCTTAGCTGTTTCGCAGCTGGTAGGGTGCAGGTAGATTATTTGGTGCTGTGAAAAGGCTTTGTGTGATTAAAAGTTATGGCAAGTTTTAAAGGTAATAAATGTAGCAAATGCCATGATTGACGACAAGTGAAGACTATTTTAAACCAGAATTTAAATTGTCTTTGTTTTCTTCTTGAAATTTATTTAATAAGCAGGTTGACTTTCTTCATTTATGGAAGAATTTTGAAAAAAGTTTCCCTGAAATGAACTACAGGGGATTTCATGAATCATAGCCATACGTTATCGAAATAATCTTAAAATAATTTCAACAAATTTTGTTTCCATAGGTTTTTTCAGCTCTTGTATAATAGCCAGCTGTGATAGACAAATGTCAGTTGAAAAAATATTCCATCGTAACCAAGACGAAATTAGGACCTAACAAAAATAAACTATGCTCCTTATTTTCAAAATCAAGTTTTCTCAACTCCATTTAATGACTGAGCCTTTCCGGATTTAGTTTTCATTACTTCTTCCCTGAAGCGTATTAAATATTGTACTACATCCAAATTACAAAAATTCAAGACTGCACTTTAAAGATCAGATTATTAAAACTGATTTCCCCTTCCTGTGAAAAATTCTATGCGCACTTCATATTTTGCCGATGACGTAGGTTGATAGCATCTTCCTGTCTCTGTCATCAGTCCTTCATAACGTAAACCGAAAAGAAAATGAATATGGTTATGTCAAGCTGTGTTTCGGGCTCTAATACAGGCCAAGTTTGGCGCCCTATATAAACATTCCCCTTTCTTTGTCTCCTTTGAGTTAGTATATTTTGAATTAGAATCAGTTTTATTTTCATCTTTGTGTTGCACTCGTTCACCAAATTGCAGCCGAGCAGTTAGCTAAAGTGGTGAAAGAACAAGGTGCAGTGTGTGAATTAATGAATCTCATATTGAGTAATACTCTTGTACCGGTGTGTGCCGAAGAAACGGGCAAAATATCAGCCGTTGGGCGTCAAGTGGGAAAACAGTGACGCGTAAAAAGATGACTTATTCCTTAAAATAGTTCAAGCTACTATTTTCGTCATGGCGCGGTTAACAAAAAACAAAAAGATTTCTACGACCTTTCGGAATTGTTACTCCCCAGTTAACGCACATTTTTAAAACTTCAAAGTTAAAAGCCAATATCAACAATAGCACTGACAGCAAGAGCTATAACACTTAACAAAGTCCAATTCTTAGGTCTAGAATTTATTGTTAGAGAACTTGAGAAGATTCTTAAAATGTCATACTTCCAAATTTTCTTTCATTGGAAGAACGAAATACGAGGGAAAAAAGGGAGAAAATCCTAGCGAAAATGAAGATGCGATGTTGTGTAATACCTGGTGCTCAGACAGACGCAGGCTCAACAGAAAAACATTTCTTACCTTTTCGCGTAATTCTAAGCGTTGGAATTGATCCAAACTTCCATAAAAACGACTTTTTTTCCTTTATTCCGAGAGAAATTCGCTTTCCAGCGAAAAAATGTTTAGTTTAGCAACGCTTTCCGCAATCATTTACCATACAAGCCCAAACTAAGGTATATGAGCTGATAATCGAGATTGAGTAAACCAATCAGAGCACGAAAAATGCATTAACCGAGGTTGAAAATTTAATAATATATGTTAAACCATTGAATAAGAGATTTATTATTCCACCATAAAAAAATGTGTTATTTTGCATCAATTTTACTTGGTAAGAGTGTTTAAAAAAATGCATCATCTGTCCTTAAGGACGCGTGCGAAGAATGTAAACAGCACAAAAATCCAGCCAAATGTCCTTAATTTGATTGGATAAAATGCAAAGGTAAATGACAGATGATTGGCATGCCAGTAAAACGGTTTTGAAAGCCATCTTGACGGTCAGGCAAACGTGTCCGAAATAACCGGCAGTGTTTCTATGGGAATCTGGGTTAAAATAAATTGAGAAAACCTTAAATGTGGAAAAATTTGTTGCTAATCAAAATACTTTACTGACAAAATTTGAGGATCCTACCTGCATTAGAATTTGCCCAGCGAAATTTTAAATTTCCCTTACATTTGTCTGACTGAGCGTAAATCTCAAGCAATTGTATGGCAAAATTTAAAATTCCGCGGGGCAAATTCTAGTTCAGGTAGGATCCTCAAATTTTGTTAGTAAAATCCTTTAGTTAGATAAAACGGGGAATCTGCAGTGGCCATTTCAGGCGGTTGTTTTGCCAAATATTCGTTAATGATGCTCACCGGACAGCGTGATCCACCAGTAGCGAACATTTTGGGATTGAACGTGGGTCAGGGAAGAATTCGTGCGTACAGGACTTTGTGTGCGTGGAATCCAAGTTGTTTCTCGTCCCACAGGTTTTGAATCTAAATTTCACTTAGTCCTGTACCATCTGAATTATAATTTGCAGTTTTCAGTTTGCAAATCGAAGGTTCACTGACAATGCAGGGATGCATAAACGTAGTGACCAGTCTTAACCAGCCTTTAGACTTAGAGCCCATTTATAAAAATATTCCTCACAACAAAAAAACAAATATTCAGCCAAATACACAGGATCAAAATATTTCGTAGAATTTATATATTTAGTGTACATGTAATTAGGTACTCATTAGGCAAGCTGATTCGCTGCTGTTTGGGTGCAGAAAACTGTTCACCGATGTAAACAGGGTTGTGCGATATGATTTAACGACTATTGTCCGAAGTGGAGGTGGCTCAGTAGTGGTGGATAATTACCGACCGCGCGACGGCGAGTTGAATATCCACCACTAGCCACCGACAATGAGGTGAATAGTTAATAGATTTAAAACAAACAGATTCCATGATTCCAACAAAACAAATAGATTCCATGATTCCATGTTGCCGTGCTTCTGTTCAGTAATAGATCACAGATGACGTCAAAATGTGGTAAGAACAAAAAAGTGTGATCTATTACTGAACAGACCCACGGCAACATGGAATCTATTTGTTTTATATAATAAAGAATTAAACTTTATTCGAATAAAAGCTGATGGTGACGTCAATCGTGCGTCTGTCCTCTAATAGATCATAGGCAAGAACCAATCAAAATCCGTGAATAACTTGGGTTATTATATAAAGATAGATAGATAGATAGATAGATAGATAGATAGTTTAATGATCAATACATTGCAGACCGAAGGTTGAATTGCGTATTTACAATAAATCGATAAAAAGTATGTATATAGCTAAGTACAATAAAATAAAAGTATAACGAAGAATATGATAAAAAGCGAAACTAAGAATCTCTCTCTCTCTCTCTCTCTCTCTCTCTCTCTCTCTCTCTCTCTCTCTATATATATATATATATATATATAATCAATACCAGATCTAATAATAAAACTATTTCTAAAACGATCTGTCTTACCGTTTAGGTAGTTGTTTTAGAAAGTACTAAAACAGTGAAATGATACAGCACAAAAAGATGATTTAACTCATTTATCCCTGCAACGATTACAACATTTGAAGGCGCAAATCCCGGGCGAGTTTCTCGGAGGTGAATAGCAGCGGATATTCCGGCGGAGTTTGAGTGGCCAATCAGAGCGCGTCTTCAACGCTATCCACGTTTTTAATATATACTAAAAAGATATAGCAACTTTTTGAAAAGCAAATGAACTGAAACGAATACTCTCAATTATGAAAACATGATGTGAAGATTTTTTTGTCCTTTCCAAAGAATATTGCACACAGTTTGAAGAGAGTCCGCAGTTTTTAGTGAAGCCTGGAAGGGATTTCGAAATGAAAACATATTTTAATTTCAAGTTGTTAATGACGTCGTCAAATGCATTGATTTTGTTGAACGCTGCAGCCTAGGAACCAGTCGCTAAGCGAACGAGCCAAGTTATTACAGATGAAGTCAGACGTCTGGCGAGGCTTCGACTGGATCTCAAGATGAAGACATGATTAAACTCGATCGAGTTCAACTGAGTTCAAAGACGTATTTCTTTAATTTGGCCAGCCGAAAGATAGTGCGTTACTTACTAAATACTCAAATATACGTTGTGCATTGTATCGGTCCTTGCTCAAAATATTTACTTAATAAGTGTCAATTCTTTAGCGCCAGGAAACGGACAATATACATAGCAATTCGAAACCAAATTAAATTAATACAAATCATATCAAATATTTATGGTTTGTTTTATGGTTTGTCGTATTGCTTGGATATGTTCTTGCAGAGTATTTTTGCCTAGGTGCTACGTAAGTTTTTCCCTGGGCAGAATATTAGGAACCACTCATTGGGGCTTGAGATGGAATAAATGTGCGCATACCTGTTGCAGCTCTTAAAATTGCTTAATACTACACAGATAGCTCTCAGTTCAACATCATTTCATATCATGAGGTGGAAGGTTCACACGTTATTCAGTATTCACGTCGTTACATTTTTTTTAACCATGCAGCTCTCGTTCCTTTGGCAGGTACAGTAGTGTGCGACGCGACCACACGGCAATTAGTTCGGGAACCGTTTAGTCCTATATTTTCTTTTTCGCATTTATTTGCAAATGTTTAAAGTCAGTCACTTCACAAAGTGAATTAAAGTAATTCCCGCTTTTACATTGTTGGTTTCAGCGGTCTTTGGCAAAAAGGGTACGTACGCACTCCAATGCATGGCCCTCTCTCCCCACGGGCCGGGTGCAATGCACAAGGGGACTAAATGAAGAAACGTTTGTCTCAACATCAGACTGCCCTATAATCCTACTCCGTACCAAAAGCTTTCCATAACATTAGTTTCATTAATTTTCATTCCATAAAACTTGTTTTGAAATTGAAGCCATAATGTAACCTGAAAGTATTGCACACTGATTTGTGAAAATGCTAATTTTCTTTCTTTGTTAAATTTGTTAAAATGTTAATTTTCTCTCTTTCGTTAAGGCATCCTAAGGGCATTTCAGCTAGTTGGCTAGATAGTAGCGTGTTCTTTGTTTATTTTTGTTTTACGATTTTTTTTTTTAAAAGTTTGTAAATATGTTTTCACACGACCTAAATATTATCTAATGATAGGATTTATAGACATATTCATTGGCAGGCACAATCACTTTAAACTTAAAAAGCACCTGTAGCTTTCATTCGCCAAACACAAAACCAAAGTACATGCATGCACTGTATAAACCTTTCAAGAAACCAAGGAGTATATCGTTGATTTTTCCGTTATCAATCAAGGTAGCTCTAGTGGTAAAATCTATGACTAAGAAGACATTCTCCATGGGATTGGCGCTTTTCTTGTTTGACAGCTAAAATTAAATGGAAATAGAATATTTGCTTTTCGTGACAGAATTTTGAAATATCTCTCTGTACGCTAACGACGTCACAAGACGGGGCGTGATTGGTCAGCGACGTAAGGTCGCTTCCATCGATTACTTCATTTGAAAAACAGCTTGAGGAATAAGAATAATTTAAACTTTCGAATGCTATCACTGACTTACACATCGCGCGTAGATTTTTAGCAAAAGAAGGAAATGATCGGCTAGCGAAGGACTTGCCAAACGGAAACATTTAGAGAACTCCTTACATTTTGAAAATAAGATAAGAAGTAAGCCCCAATCCAACGTGTCTGTGTATAACGGAAGATGGAGCTTGCTACACTGGCAGAATAACAGGCACAGGCATACGCTTGCAAATATTTCATTTAAGCATATATCACCGATCTAAGGGTGATCGATTTGCTTCTGTGGCAGGTTTTTCACGAAGGACAGCTTTGCTCAAGAATGCCTTCTGGAAAGGGAAAGAAAAGATCCAACAGAATTGTCTTGAATGTCGGCGGAGTGCGACACGAAACGTTTTTAAGTACACTAAAAACAATTCCAGATACTCGACTGTCTTATCTCGGAGACCATCACACAACAGTTGCCAGATCACCAGAGTATGATGCCAGCAAAGGGGAGTATTTTTTTGACAGACATCCTGGGGTATTTCCACAGATACTCAATTTTTACCGCACGGGAAGATTGCACTGCCCATCTGATGTTTGTGGACCACTGTTCGAAGAGGAATTGGGATTCTGGGGCATTGATGAACAACAGGTACCATAATGGTTTTCTTAGTGCTAGCTTTTAGAACCTGTTTAATCAAGACGGCGGATCGTAGATAAATTTTGAAGCTAAATTAATATAATTGCAAGGCTTCAAAAAAATATTTACACAACCCCCTGAATGTCTAGACTCGAAAATGAGCGCTAATCTCAATTAAGGCTTTATAACTTTCTTGTAAATACGATGACAACGATAATTCTTTATTTCAGTACCCTGTTAAAGCTCTACAGCTGTAAGTTTAAACGTGGATTTTGTGTCTGCGTTAACTGATTATCGGAAGTTGATCTCACTCTTTCAGCTTTATATGTCTTATTTTATCTTAATTTCTACCGCATTTATTTGTGTTTGGATACTGTAGGTCGCTAAACCCATGTTCTTAAAAGGCTGATCTTCTTAGTGAAAGATCTTCTGTAAGAAGACAGACCGAAACGAAAGAAAGGCACGAACAATATTTCTCTAGCAGAAGAACCAGGCTATCGATTTCTAATTATAGCAAAACCTTTTCAAGGATAATATTCAAAAACAAGGCAAGAGGAACGAAGCCCAAGTTAATCTCGGCGTTTTGCGGACCTACAGTTGTGATGCCGATTAAAAATATAATATAGTTCAACTAAAATCAAGCAAAACTAAGAATTTAAAAACGGTTTTTTGAATAACTATACTTGCCATGCATAACTCATCCATAACTCGCCAAACGTATATTAATAAATTTCACTTCTGCAACTGTTAGGTAACACGCAAACAACTTCACAATTCGAAACATAATAACTTGCTTTAATAGCGTTTTGTAATATTAGATGTCGTATTTTCAACCCTTCAACGAAAATTGTAGATTTTTGTTGCATTTGGGGAGCCTTTTCACGGTTCCTGGGTGCGCTAATTGCAGATGGTTCACAAATATCTGCTTTGAAATCGTTTCTGGAAAGATCCTTGATTCCTTTGAAATTCGTATTACAATTTACTTGAAGGGCTTCTTGTAGATCTATTGTCGTTTCGGATATTCCTCAGACTACGACAACAACATTTCTTTTTGATGAAAATGCCCAGAAAATAAAATTTGACTTCAAAATGAAGTATAGGTAAATGAGCTTCCATAGATAATTCCCGGCAATTTTACGTGCTAGCAGCATATTTTTGAGCAGCATATTGAAGGCCTTTTTCTTTATCCTACTTTGTATCGTAGCCCGCCGGGTTGTTTTATTGCTATCGAAACTCGAATCGTGAAGACAAATTTAATGTTTATTTTTTTTCATGCACTGAAATATTCGAATGATATTAAGAAACAATTTCAGTTCTCAGAATCTGTTGACATGAAGACAGGTGCTTCTTCACCACTAATAAAGCTCAATATGTCATTGCTGCCTCCAAAAGGATGGATCGTTGAAAATTTGACTGAGTCCACCTTGATTCTAAAACAACGTTACCGCCCAAAACATTGTCTCGTTGCCATTAATATTTTAATACGGTTGAATGCAAATTGTTTTTCTTATGTGGTACTGACAAAACCAAATAAAAGAATCCTCGATTCGTACACGTTAAAAACCAGTTTTGAAATCATTCCATTCAGATATACTGATACGTTTCCTGAAATAAATTATCGTATCAGCATATAGTAGCAGCTTTTGCACAAATTTAAACCTTGTACAGTATTCGGTGTTTAGCTCCTGTAAAGTGTTTTCGGCTTGAAAGGCGACAAAATACGCTACCCAGTTATCGAAAACCCAGTTTTTGTCATTCGAGGTTAATAATTTTACGGTTATTATCACAGACAGGAACAATCCCCCCCTGTAATGTCTCTAATGAGATCGTTCGACAATACATTCATGGTTGGCATATCTAGGGTTTACAACCTCATCGTGGTTTCTAATCTCTCGAAAGCTTTAAGAGTATGAGTTTCGCTAGCGAACAAACTATAAATGTTCTATTTTCTAATAATGTTATTCCTTATCTTTCAAGTTAAATAATACTTGAATTTGAAAATTTACTTATATTGAAAGAGAGGTGAACCGGTCTAATCATATGCGCGCTAAAATGAAGTTCGATTTAGCTGCGGAGGATGATAGAGAGAATATTGTTCCCCTGCATTAAAAGAAAATCGACCCTGAGGCTTGTTTCAAATTGCTGGCGAATTGAGACAGCGGGAACATTCAAAAGGAAATGGTCGAAGAAAATTATGACGATTCGCGATCACATTGTCAAAAGAAACGAGACGAATCTAGGATTTCATGGAACATTTCTCAGTGTTTTGTATCGTTCGCTTTTTTTTTCGAATTGCGAAAGCTCGATTTTATTAATGATAATGTTGGTTCTGGTAACATATAATCAATCACTTCTTTTGGTATCGGCCTTGCGGTGAGTAAGAATTGAATGCCACGTTTAAGGTGGCTCAAACCAGTTTTCACAATTTGAAGGGTATGTCTTCTTAGAGCGACTATCTTACTTCACTGGCTCACGTATATGCGTAACGGGAACATGAAACGCCAATAACTGCTTAACAAAATACATTAATTTGTGAAGTATAGCTCGCCATGGTAACAAAAGAGCTATCGATTAAAGCTCTATAATTATCTTTCAACGCTTGTATCTTTAAAAATGAAATCGGTGACCCCATTTTTTAATTGCTGGAAAGTGTTTGGCAGGCTAAGATAAACTTCTCTGCAAAATGCCAAAAAAAATTTTCTCGAGCGGATTCAGAGCCGCCTGAAAATGTCGAAGATAATGTGTTTTTTTAGATGGCTCTTTCGTTGCCATGGTGACATCGTACGTCACATCAATTAGTGCATCTTGTTAAAGCAATTACTTTTTTTTCTCATGGTAGCATAACAAACAGTTGGGTCGGGAGCTAATCAAGAGGAGCAGGAGGAACATCTCCCATACTTGGCTTTGGAGTCAACCTTTCCCCCGAGTATACAAAAATTTTGGTTTTAACAACGGAGTTGATAATGTAACTTGACCACCGCACAGACATTCTAAAAGCTGACGTTCCGAGCATTAGCCCTTCGCCAGAACGAATCGAGGAATTGTGGGTTACGTGTAGTTTTTGTAGTAGAGTAGGAGCTACTATTGGTGGTAACATGGCAACGTGAAAAATAGGAATATATTAGTTAAATGAAAAGCGTTCGTTAATACCGTGAGGATTAAGGGTGCCGATTTGGAAGATGAATTTTTGTTCCAGATTCTTGCGGCTTTCCGTCGTACCTAGATGTAGGGAAAGGCCGCAGATAACCATGTGTTTTTGGAATGGTAAGGGAGATTAAAATGACGAGCGACTGGCTTAGATGAATCCTTGTCATTCTTCTAGACATCGCAAAGGTGTTCGCGGAATCGTCTACCTGTCTCACCAATGTATAGTTTATTGCATAACGTACAGGTTATGCAATAAATGACATTTGCGGAGGTACATGTGAAACGATCGGTGATTTTAACACATCGCTTAGGTCCCGATATCTTGCTAGTCTTAAGAATGAAAAGACAAGTTTTGCATCGCGAGAGCGCACATTTGAAAGTGTCGGGTTGCTCGTTAGTTTTGAGCGCGTTTCTAACTAAAAAGTTGCCTACGTTTTTGTCGCGTTTGAATGAAATAAGTGGAGGTTGCGAAAAGATTCTACCAGTCTCGGGATCATTTTGGAGTAATTTAAAGTTATTAAAAATGATACTTTTGACTGCGTGATTATGAGGATGGAAAGTGAGGGTGAATGGAATTCTGTCATTCTTATCTTTTTGTGACGTTTGTAGTGCTGACTGTCGATCAAATTGTTGGGCACGATGATGGCCCGCTTTGACCACAGAGACAGGATAGCCACGTTTTTCGAAGAACTGGCCCATGTCCTCTGATTTCCTGGAAAAAAAGCTTTGCGGCAACTTTTTGACACCTCGTTTTATGCCTAAATCCAGAAAGATCTCACCTTCACAAATCAAAAACTTGTCAAATACACCATTCAGAATCTTATAGTTAATCAAGAATTACGGGACACCGCAACTAATCTCATCATCAACACCCCTAGCACTTCGCACATTTACTTCTTGCCTAAAATTCACAAATAGTAATGGTAATGAATTTATATAGCGCATTTTCTATTATCATGTTCAAATGCGCTTTACAAGCAAGGGATCTATGGGTGAGATCGGACATCAGCATATGTAAGCGCCGCTGGCAGCCGCTATCAGTCCATTAGTGATCTCTCCCAACACATGCATGAATAAAATGAGGCCTCATTTTATGACCACAACACCGGGAGCTGCATGCCCTACCCTTTACGAATAGTGTGTGACATCTTTTACGTCCCACTGAGTTGTGAACATTGAAGGGTTGTGAGACGGGGCCTACGGTTTATAGTCCTTATCCGAGAAGACTTGAAAGTCTAACCATTTGTGGATGCCATTACAAAGGCAGCATTTTCTCCTCAGTTATTTTAAGAACCTGAGTGTTGGTCCGGCCGGAGTCGAACTCACGATCTCTCGCATGGCAGCCCGATGCTCAACCAACTGAGCAACCTAACAACCCAGGTTGTCCTATCGTTTCTGCCTGTAGTTGCCCAACCGAACTCATTTCTATCTACTTAGGCAGGATTATGACGCCTATCGTCAAATCTTTGCCATCATACATTAAAGACAGTACACACCCACTAAAAATTTTCTGCGATTTCAATTTCTCCGGCCAAGACAAACTTATTTTCACCATGGTCATTACATCTCTGTACACAGTCATTCCTAATAACGAAGGTCTTCAAGCACTTAAACACTTTTTCGATCAACGCACTGTCAAAGAACCAAGCTCGGAAATGCTCCTCTGCCTTGCCGAACTAGTTTCTGTCGCCGGCAGCTATTACAAGCAAATCAATGGTGTAGCGATGGGCACAAGCATGGGACCTAGCTATGCCAATCTTTTTGTAGGATATGTTGAACACCAATTTTTTAATCAGTACAACGGCCCCAAACCCGAAGTCTACGGTCGCTACATCGACGACTGCATCGGAGCTATTTCATCCAGCAGAGAACAACTCGATCAATTTATAACCTCCGCCAATTCTTTTCATCCGGCTCTTAAATATACCTGGGAAATTTCGGAAACTTCATTGGCTTTCCTAGATATCAAAGTTTCGAGTGGTGGCAACGTGCTATGTACCAGTGTGCGCTACAAACCTACAGATTCTCATAGTTATTTGTTGTATTCATCGTCACATCCATCACATGTCAAGAATTCCATTCCTTATTCTCAATTTCGTAGACTTCGACGTCTATGTAGTGATGACTACGATTTTTCCAGAAAAACAGAGGAGATGTGCCATTTCTTTGAAAAACGTGGCTATCCTGTCTCTGTGGGCCACCATCGTGCCCAACAATTTGATCGCCAGTCAGCACTACAAACGTCACAAAAAGATAAGAATGACAGAATTCCATTCACCCTCACTTTCCATCCTCATAATCACGCAGTCAAAAGTATCATTCTTAATAACTTTAAATTGCTCCAAAAGGATCCCGAGACTGGTAGAATCTTTTCGCAACCTCCACTTATTTCATTCAAACGCGACAAAAACGTAGGCAACTTTTTAGTTAGAAACGCTCTCAAAACTAACGAGCAACCCGACACTTTCAAATGTGCGCTCTCGCGATGCAAAACTTGTCTTTTCATTCTTAAGACTAGCAAGATATCGGGACCTAAGCGATGTGTTAAGATCACCGATCGTTTCACATGTACCTCCGCAAATGTCATTTATTGCATAACCTGTACGTTACAATAAATTATACAATGGCGAGACAGGCAGACGACTATAGGCGGCCGATTCCGCGAACACCTTCGCGATGTTGAGAAGAATGACAAGGATGCATCTAAGCCAGTCGCTCGTCATTTTAATCTCCCTAACCATTCCAAAAAACACATGGCTATCTGCGGCCTTTCCCTACATCTAGGTACGACGGAAAGCCGCAAGAATCTGGAACAAAAATTCATCTTCCAAATCGGCACCCTTAATCCTCACGGTATTAACGAACGCTTTTCATTTAACTAATATATTCCTATTTTTCACGTTGCCATGTTATCACCAATAGCGTAGCTCCTACTCTACTATAAAAACTACACGTAACCCACAATTCCTCGATTCGTTCTGACGAAGGGCTAACGCTCGAAACGCCAGCTTTTAGAATCTCTGTACGGTGGCCAATTTACATTATAAACTCCGTTTATAAAACCAATTTTTGTATACTACTTCCCCACCGACGCAGCACCACAGTTTCCTTAGAAACTACCCCCTTCATTTCTTATGTCATTAAGAGACCGATTACAGAGTGCGCATGCACAATAATGTCGAAAGAGGGGGACAAACGGCTTCAACTTCATTCACTGATTCGCGATAACAAAATAAATGTTGAATGGTTGTTGAAGGTAACTTTCAATATGTTTCAACACGGTTGAAAGGGGGGAGAGGGTCTCACTGGGGTTAACCGTTGGCCGTGAAACGTCAAGAAAAGTTAACCGTTAGGCGTGAAAATGACAAAAGTATCACCATTAGCCGTGAAAAAAATTAAAATTCTTTAGCGAGATTTCTTTTATTTTGAAAAGTGGAATAGGGAGTACATTTTCCTGCTAGCAGTGGTCTCTTTTCTTTTGCGTTCGCTGGGTTGACGAGTACGGGAGAAGAGACCTCTATCATGGGACAAAACTCGCTCTGATCCAACCGCCGTCCACAACCTTGGACGGCACTCTTCAAACCGCATGCCCCATAATTTGTTTGCTGACTGTGATTTGAGCCCACTGTGTCCCCCGCATCCTTTACAATAATTCCGCTGTTGTTAAGTGAGCCCACCCAACATGAAGTATGACGTGAGGATTCGATCGCCAACATGAAGTATGACGTGAGGATTCGATCGACCGCGCATGCTCAAGACAGTGAATTTTGACCCACAGCAGAGGTCTCTTTTCCCGCACTCGTCAGCCCAGCGAACGCAAAAGAAAAGAGACCTCTGCTAGCAGGGAAGGAGTACATATATCTTACTCAGGCTGGACAACTTAATGTGTAGTATCGTGGGATATTTTTTTAATCATTTGAATTATTATTTAACTGCAGTCCGCAGACTACAAATAACACCCAAAACAAGTACAAATATCTCACGGTATTAGTACTGCACAAGACCAGTCTGACCGGTTTTTCACAAACGTATTAGTCTTACGAAAGCGGCAAAAATGGCTGAGAATGCTCATTTTTCCCCCGAAGAAAACGATGAATGCTTGTCAAATTTTAAGAGTTTTGGCGATAACGTACACGACAAGTCACTTTCTCTGTTTTTTGAAGAAAACCGAAACGTAAATACAACAAAAAGAGAAAAACTGACCTCAATGTATTGAAACGGTGGTGCAAGTCCGTGAAAAAATTTTAGTAGGGCCGTTGAAGAAATTCCTCTCGAGGAACTTGACAACCTTTTATGGTTTTCTTGAATCGCATGAGTTTTAAAAGGAAACAAGAAAATTCTCAGCAAAAGTACGGAAAAGGAAAAAAAAGCATTTCAGATTCAACTGCTAAAAGCTGCAAAACCCAGCGAATTACGCTAAAAAGTTCTAGCTCGTGATGTGACAGATCGGCGTTAGATAATTTAATTTGTCAGTTCAAGGTCAAAACAGAGTTTTATTGAGGTACTTTATTCCACGAGATCATTCACATTTTGATGCATTTCATTAAAACACGCAAGCTTTGCTTGGAACAAGAATCGGCAAAATACGGCAACCAAGAAAGGGCGAACTTCAAACAAGACCTCCAAGAGATTACCTGTACTTGCTTGAAACAAACTTCTAAAAACACAAGCTAGTGATATTTCTCCTTAATTTTACGAAAACTCGTTGCGATTACCTGTTTATAACATAAGGGAAAAACTTCTTGTCACTGTCCAGGCACATCGAAAAAAAAAAAGAAAACAGCTTCGAAGCAAAAGGAGTAAAAAAACACTTGTTCCCTCGCATTTTAGAGCAAAACAAATAGAGAAATCAACTATTTCTTTATGTCCAAAAAAAGCGCAGATGATTGTTATTTAATTCCAGTTGAGAATAAAAATCCGAGTTTCATTTCTGAACAAAGGGAAAAACGATTAAACCACTTTTTTACGTTGTACGTATCCACTTGAAATAACGCATCCGTAAAAACAAGAAACAGTTTATTATCCAAGACAAGAATTTGTGAAGTAACTTCTTCCAACAAGTTTGAGCTATTACTGGTATATTGTTTTGTTGTTCTCGTTCTTTCTTCTTTCTTTCTGTTCTTCTGTCTCCCAGATTTTTATACTAATCATCTCTAATGGAGAAAAGATACGTAGCAATGTAAATGTAGTTGTGCGAAGACAAGTTAAAAGGGAAGACAGCTCACTTCCGCTTGCCGTCCGCGTCTCAAAAACGCGCGTGCTTAAGCTCCCTATTGATGGGTGAGCGCGAGGGCACTAATCGGTCTGTCAATGACGTATCTATGTCCGTATTCCATAGTAAGAACCACGGCTGCATCGTGGAACTGAATAAAAGGCATCACGTGAAGCTTCGTTGAATGAAATGTTGATGATGTCTTGAAACCGTTTGCTCACCCCACCCCAGCAGTCAACATCGTTCAACGAAAATCGTACAGATGTTGACGCAAATGTTGAAGCCATTTGGCCGAGCCTTTATAAATGCTCTCTTACTTTTGGTACCAGCACTCAGCGCCCGTGCTGCATTAAGTACAACTCTTTTCTATTGTTGGTATTGACAGAAATTCTCTTGAAAATATGTGTGGGATTAATGCCATTTATTGTAAAATTTCGAATTGCTGGTTCTCTTTGGGTAACAAAATAAAGAAATTGTCTCCTCCACTGAAACTGCCCGTACAGCCTCCAGGGTTTTTATTGTTTGGGCATTTCTATAAAGGGTAGATAAATGCCCCCAAAATAACTTTTCGATTCCGCCACTTTTTGACCCCGAAATCAAGCTTCCAAGTTTCGCGCTTTGGCCACGCTAAATCAAGTTGACCGGGAGAAGGAGACTTGGTTCCAGAATCGACTGTGACGTCATTTAAGGATTTGCGCACCAAATTCAATTTTTTTGGAGGATCATTTTTGCTTTGTTCCTTTGGCGGGCTCTTCGGAAATTATGCCTGATAGATGTGCTGTTGCGAGTTGTCCAAATATTCCTGAAGCAGAGAATGGCATAGCATTACAAAAATTCCATTTTATGGTGACGTTCCAAGTGAAACGAAGGCCAGAAGAAAAAATTGGACGGACTTTAATTAAAGCGCGACAAGTGGGCACCAAGCGATTCATACGCTCTGTGTTCTTGCCACTTCGCTACCGAGGCCTTCACGCTGCGGCTATCGTTTGGAAATCTTAAATGTCAGCGAACACTCATAAAGGATAACATTGGTGTTCTTCCAGCACCAAAGTTTCAGCGCAATAGCTGGGGAGACGAAGATTTATCCGAACGAAGTCGTCGTCAGGTTAGTCACGCCACATTAGCGTACAATCATAGTCGCTTTACAGACGTTGTGTGAAAATCGGGCATTTCAATTCTTTTTTTTTTCACTTCTGGCGTACTCTCGTACGCTTTCTGTTTTGGCTAGATTGCAGAATACCCGGCCCACCAAATGTCCTACTTAAAAAAGGTGCCACCGCGGTCCCGTAGTCGTGTTTAACAATGCTGCTTCCGCGTCCACTAAATGCCTTACTGACCGCAGTCCCGCAGTGCTGCTTGTCCGCTGTGGCATGGGACAGAAAATGGTATTCATATAAACAACTCACATCTACATCTACATCTACATGTTCCAGCACTCGGCAAAGTCCCTTTTTGACTTGTGGCTGTTTCTGCTTAGGTGGCCTCATACACTCGGTTCCTAAACCGGGTATTCTGCAATCGCTCCACTTCTTAAATTTCCTTTTGCTGTTCCATTAACTACACTTTTCACGAGATCGTCTGAAGAAGAAAGGATTCGTTTACTGATTAAGCCTAAGCGCTCGTTTCAGTGATTTTGTCTAAGCACTCTCCTAAAATTTTAGCTTTCATTTTGCAGTTCGCTTAACTACACTTTTCATGCGATCGTGTGAAGAAAAAAGCACTCGTTTACTGATCAAGTAGAGAAAAATATATATCCTGAACCGACGGAGCCAGTAGACCTAAAAAGTCTGGCAGACCTTTCTTTATCACCACTGATGCAAGTGCTTTCTTGTACGATTATGCCAAACCAGTTTTGTAGCTGCTGTTTTCTTTCTTCCATTTTTGTCCTTTCACGATTATATTCACGAAACCAATCTTCACCTGCCAGTGGCTCCTGACAATAGGGGCCTTCTTCTGAATCGGAAGGAGCATCACCGTCAAAGAGTGTGGATCTTTAGAGCTCTATTTCTTCGTTCGAATCCGATGAAAGACCGTTCCCATCATCTTCAGAAGAAAAGTCGCTTTGATGTTCCATCACTCACTAAACGCTGTCCTAAAGCGTCGCTTAATTAATGAAACTACACAATGATCGGTCTGTGAAGGTCGTCAAACTTTCTCTTCCAATAGCCCTTTTCACGGTTAGTTTTTCTTATTTGCATTACAATACAATCTATTGTAGCATGTCGGTGAGGCAATTTCGGGCTACTTTACAGTTTTAACCCGAAATTGCCTCGCATCCACGTTAGATTACATTGTAATGCAAATGAGAATAACTAACCGTGAAAAGGTCTATTTCGAGTCGTTCCTGAAGTGACGTCACTAGTCACCAATCTTCGATTACGCGGTCAACTTGATTGGGCGTGTCCAAACCTTGATTTCGTGGTCAAAAAGTGGCGGAATCGTAAAATTATTTTTGGGGCATTTATCTACGCTGTATGGCGATGCAAAAACCATGAAAACCCTGGAGGCCGGAAAGCGCATAATGAAAACTGATCTTGGCCAAAACATCGTATATACTAGTAATAGCTATCGCTAAGTGCCAATGAAAAAGTCATTAGCGAGCTTACGCAACAGGAAGACTCAGGACGGTAGAATGACGAAAAAATGTCGCGTAAGATTGGGAATGAACAGTTTCGCGCGAAATTTTTTCGTCATTCTGCCGTCCTGAGTCTTCCAGCTTTCCTGTTGCGTAAGCTCCCTAATATAATACATAGTTTGCAGATTTGTATCGGAGTTCCAAAATACCCAACAGTAGTTGTAATTTTTTTTTCGAAAGTACTGCAACTCAACTTATCTAGTTAACAATAAGAGAAATTGCACACTTTGTATCTCCAACAACAATGTAGATGTCAACGTGTTTTGCAATAATATGAAAAGTACTGCAGTAATTTTTGAACAGCCGTAATTTTAACAGGAATATACAATAATTAACTTGAATAAATTCAGTGCCTTGTAAAAAATCGCCAAAGCGTTTTCAGGGAATCAAAGTCTATCGCACATGAAAGTTGTTTCACTTGTAGAATCTTTATTTTGCAAGATACGGCCATGAATTACAAGTCAAATTGATCGTTTAATTGTGTACTTTGCAGACGACATATTTTCTTTGAAAATTAAATTAAGTTGTTCACAACTCAATGGTTACAAAACGAAAAACAAACTGCTCTTCTCGCCGGTCGAAATCCGAAATTGACAACAGCGGCCGATAAGGACAGATACGCCGGTTTAGTTTTAAGCTCGTTCACTCAATATAGAAAGCGATGGTTCGAAAATAAACATTAAAGAACACGCAAAGCAAGTGTACACAACACAATGGTCAGGGAAATGAGAAAAAATTGTTTTCACTCACCTCCGAACACAAGATCATCATTCATTAGTGGCGCGCGTCATGGCAAGTTTGGCTATTGACATCACACATCAAAACACGCGCTTTCATTGGTCCCTACTAAATCTCCAGGGAACCATACATTACACTACGTAGCCTTACATTACACTTTTCACAGCACGATCAAGAATTTTTATGCCTGCTGCAATACTTCGCGCGGCATTAAGCTGGCCGCCTCGCAAGCCTCGCGTCTTCGCTCGGCTTGCTCGTTGGCAATAAACACTAATTGTAACTCTTCAACTTTGCTTATGGATCATGCTTTTCTTTCTCCGGCCCTTGAGCAAACAAGCAGATTTATATTGGCACGTTGCTTTACAGGTTGAGAGTTGTTGCTGGGAAAATTATAAGCAACACAAAGAGAAACAGGAGAAGCTGAAATATTTCAAACTTCCTGGATTTGAAGAAACCTCTGAAAGCACTTGTCAGTCAAAGGATTCAGGGCTTTTTGAGGACGTAGATGATGTACCTTCATGGTGGTCCAAATATCAGCCCAAGGTCTGGAAGAGCCTTGAGGAACCTTACACTTCATTTTGGGCAAAGGTGAGGTTACTGTAAGAGCAAAGGGCCACAAGGAAGCAGGGGCGTTGCCAGGAAGGGTGGAGGGGGAGGGGGGTCACACTGTGTCAAACAGAGGGTACTCACCAGATTGTGGCGTTATCGCCACCTGAATATTATAGCCCATCAACGTGTGCTACGCCTGGACTTTTTTTCAAGTCCTTTTTTTTTTACTTTTCACTCAAAAACAACATTTTCTCTATTATTTTGCAGCTAGTTGGGATCGTTTCGTTTGTCGTCTTCACAGCGTACATAATAAAATTCTCATTATCCACGCTGGAATATTTTAACGACACAACTGCGCCTCGCTACATCGCTCTCAAAGTAACCCATCTAATTTGCATTTCATGGTTTACTATGGATTTTGCACTTAGGCTCTTATTTTCACCAGACAAAAGGGCCTTCATAAAGAGCCCTTACACTTGGACGGACTTCATACCTTTGGTCCTTTTGTACGTGTTCTTTTTCTACCCGATGCTACAAAAGATCCCGTTTCTGGAGATGGTGGTTATGATAAAAGCAGCCAGAATTTTCCAGCTCTTCAGATTTTCGTATGTTTTACAAGTACTTGTAAATACCCTCAAAGCGAGCTCTAGTGAGTTGTGTCTACTACTGGTAATCATGGGATTTGTCATGGTGGTATTTGCTAGCTTTGTGTACTTTTTAGAAAGACGTGAGCCTGGTAGTGATTTCAGAAGTGTGCCTGACAGTATGTGGTGGGCTGTGATCACCATGACAACTGTAAGTATTCATATAGTTCGATCATAGCATTTTCATAGGCCACTTTGGAAAATGCCATAATACTCTTTGTTTGTCCCCTTTAATTTTGCATAAGCATTGTTTTTGTTTTCTCTTGGGACAGTTGTAAGTCCTAGGAGAAACTGGAAACAATGCTCACGCAAAATTTGGGGTGACAAACAAAGAGTATTATGGTATTTTCCGAAGTGGCCTATTTTACATCTCCATTGAAGGATACTGGTAATTCATTTTCGTTATAGAATCGATTTAGATCAACAATTGAGCTATGAAATTATAATGCTACACTTATTTTATAAACCAGAGAGAGAGTTATGGCTATGTTACGATGAATGGCTTTATTTTGAAGATTGGGTGGCATGAAGACTGATTGCCGACATGATTCAGGAGTATTCAACTGTCTGCCAAAAAGATAATTTAGAGCTTAGATTTGACATCGGGGATTTTGCTGCTTTCCAATCTGCTTGGACTTTACTTTTGGATTTTGTTGAAATTCAAATCAGACGACTCAAGCGGAAAAAAGTTCAACTCCTTGTCAGAATGAGCTATTATCTTTAACCATACTCAGGTCAAAGTTGAAAGAAATTTAATATTGCCTCATCGTCAAAGCCATGCACAAACAAAAAAAGTGAACAAGAGACAAAGGTATTTTTGCGCGGTTATATGAATATGGGACAAAAGCATATCTTAACAAGTGTTATTGAAATCCAAAAAGATAATTGGGGGTAACCACGCATTTTTCAAAGATAATTAATCAAAATATTTGTAAAAAGCTATAAATGCAAGGATGGCGGGATGCACGGATGGCGCAGTGGTGAGAGCACTCGCCTCCCACCAATGTGGCCCGGGTTCGATTCCCAGACTCGGCGTCATATGTGGGTTGAGTTTGTTGGTTCTCTACTCTGCACCGAGAGGTTTTCCTCGGGTACTCCGGTTTCCCCTCTCCTCAAAAACCAAAAGTTGATTTGATTTGCGTTAACTTGTTAATTTCAATTTACAGTGTCTCCGATTAGTGCTCTACGGTGCTAGAAGATTAGACACTTCAATAAAGTTCCTTTCCTTTTTCCGTTTCCAAATTGAAGCCGAATTATCTCTGAAAAATGCATGGTTACCCCCAATTTTCCTTTTGGATACCAAGAGCACTTGCTAAGTTCGGCTTTCTCCACACAGTTTCAAGCCGCGCAAAAATATCCCTGCATTAGTAAGCACTAACGATAGGAAACCCGAGTATCTGGAGATGCGCTAAACCTATGCGCAATAAGAGTAGTAGGCACCGTCCTTAAAGCACACACATCCTGAATTGTAGAATACTTGTCAAGAGCATAGAATACAGTCAAAACTGATACACCCTTAATTAAGAAAAAAACAGATCGTACTCAAGGGCGAGAAATGTCAAATTTGGTTAATCCATCACTTTAAACTCTTCGTTAACCCTAACCCTAACCCTACAAAGAGGATAAAGAGGGCTTTCTAGATTCTACTGAGAGAGACAGCTTTATTAAGAGTTCCTCAAAGGGGCTGTGTCACGGCACTGGATTTGATTTGTGTAGTTTTAACAATTACACGCCCTTACTCGCTATGCAACGTATGTCTATCAAGTTACAAACAACAGAGATTAACTTTGAAAAGCTGTTGAGTTAAACAGTTTTCAAAAGCACCCGTTGCAATCAATTTAACTTTTCGATTTTATCGCATCCCATGCCTCCTTTTGTATTTGCTGTTTTATTCAAACCTTCCTTCAATTTTACGTTTCGAGATCACACTCGCTAAATTTCGCCAAATTTCGTGACACAGTCAACCTCTATTGCGTTTCAGGAAGAGAATGATCATTTATTCACTGGAATAATGCGTCCTGAACTAAGCGTTGCTTTAAACGCGAAAACTTCGAACAATTCAAATCAGGTAGAACTAAAAAGGAACTGGAGAGAAGTTGGAAGAGCGTATCTTGTCTGGCCTCCCAAGGCTTATGAATTAAGGGTTAAACGATATTTCAAAACTGACTCTAAATTGGTTTAGTTACATTCCTTAGGTTGGTTATGGGGAGGTGCATCCTCGAACATGGATCGGCAAGACCGTTGGCAGCGCATGCGCTATATGTGGAGTACTTGTTATCGCCTTACCAGTGTCTGTGGTCGCCAGCAACTTCTCTCTCTTTTACACTTACGCTAAAGCGAGGCTGAACCTGCCGCCCAAAAAGAGACGCATAGCTTTCTCCCATGCCCTCACGTCCATGCAGAATCAAAGAACTCAGTGTGCAATAGACGACGGTGCGCATGCTTTAAACTTTACGTCGCTGTACAGTGAGAGGCAGACAGACCGCAGCTATCCCGCCTCAGACGTGTCCATTAGCTGCTCTGTTACTCCAAGAGGTAGTTTGAGGAAATCATCTTTCTGGTCTTTGCGTTCAATTTCAAAGATGCTGAGACCCACAAAGCGCACCAGTGTAAGCCGGAGCAAGTCCTTGAATTCTGTGTTTTCAGATTATAAACCACAAAAGAAAACGTCCACTGGGGGAATTACTTTGAAGTTTGATCCACCATCTCGGTCAACTTCTGCCATTGATGTTACAAGAGACCAAAGACAAGGTAAAATTCGCCTCAAAGTGCATACGTAGGGTGCCTCAACAATTAACAGGATCATAATCAGCTATAGGGGCCAGTGTCAATCAATACTCGTATGGGAGTTTGTGGATAAGGTGGTTTAGACGTGATTCAAGCTACCATGCCCTTTAGGGAGTAGAATAATACTCCTTACTTTACATGCTGTCTGCTCCGTATGTTTGATTGTCCCTTCTATGCCAAAAACAGGGGCATGCAACAAGTAATTTCGGTAAATATCTGTTTGTAAGAAAGGTGGGTTAGAACTTTGGAATCTTAGTTCGAACTCAGACTTTCGAGGCGCACCAAGATTTTGGACATGTTTCTGAACAGATTTCTAGGTATGTCGGAAACGTAGTGAGGAGTCTGAAAAGTGCGTAGACTACGTAATGTAAAGTTTTTGATCAGACCCGTCACGATTGCTAGAACTTTCTGACTGGTAAAATAGGATGAATGTGTCCCTGAATTCCCCTAGAACGTCCGAACAGAGGAACATTCTGTAGGGAAGCTACAAACTCAATAAACGAGCTTTTAAAGCCGAATTGGAAACCACTTTAGGCAATTCTGACAAATTTTAAGACACCAGATTGTTGGGTGCCCCTGTAAAAACATGTTGCCCGCTGTAACTGATTGCAAGGCTACCCATTTCCTATTACAAGAAAAGTATACATTACATTTACAAGTTTAAGTCGCATAGAACAAACATGATTCTTTAATACTAGGATAATGGGTCAATACAAGTAAATATAAACATGCAGAAAGTTTTATTACTGATAATCACAAAGGAGCAATAGCAGATAACAGTCAAGAATATAATGAGGCGACACAATAAGAAAAATTGGCTTTTTTATTAAATGTCTATTTTTTTTCTAAAAGCACTCACTGATGATTCTTCCTTGAGTTCTAGATTCCTGATTTTGGGACCTTCATAAGCAACAGACCATTTTAGATTCGTATGCTAATTGCCAAATGCAGATCACGTGATCGTCTCGGCGGAACTCTTCTCTTGCCTCTTCACTTCCTGCAAACTCACAAATCGTACTTTTTGAACGAAACCTCTCCCCATATCAACTGGGTGTGTATTGAGAAAACGCACAACGCAGCTGAGTTAAACATCAGTCACAGAAAACTACGATCATAATCATGTTCTTGTCTTCTTTAACAGGATCTTTGACAACAGGTGACAGTACATTGCTGAATAGTACTTGTGACAGAGGTAAGACACCAGCAAAAGAAAACACTAAAGAACTTCCAAGAACACCGTTTCTAAACAAATCTTTGTATCCTCTCCACCTTCGAAGAGGGGCTGTATCGCCCGCATCTTTCAGCCTCAAAAGTGCGTCGACGGCATCTAGTCTAAACGCGCTTCCACGGGGTTACAACGAACTCTGTAATGCTCTCAGTGGCAAAGGGCCCATAATCCTCCTTTCTGATCAAGGGAGTGTACAGAGCCTCTGTTCTTTAAATTCACGCATGACTTGTTCGTGCGCGAGTGTGAAAAGCGTGGGAAGCGATGGATCACAAGGAGCGCCTGCTAATGCAACTGGCACAAGTGGAAATTTAACTCCCACAGGAAGCGATGGGAGCATTGCAAGCAGTCCGCCGCCAAAGGTTGAAAACCTGACACTGAGTGTGCCAGTGGAGTATCACGGAAAAAGAAAAGGCAAAAAAGGAAATCAATTTCTTCTTGAAATGGAAACTACCACATCGCTGACAAATGCAAATGCAAATTATCAAACAACACACGTAGAAACGATGAAGCTCGAAACCGATGGAACAAATGTGAACAAAAAAGACATGACTATTTCGCCGCGAAATGAAGCCTCCACTGGCGCTTGTGAGTCCGAGCGGACTCCTATGGATGAATCATCTGGCAATCCTTGCAAAGAATGCCAGGAAACAAGGGAGTCACCAGTCACCTTTGAAAACACGAACGTTGTTACAACTTCTTGTCTTCAAACAGAAGATCGTTTAAGCAATTTAGAATTAAAATCACCAGTAAAACCTGTACCAGTGGTTGGGAGAGTTGTGTCCGCGTATTCAGTCATGGAGTACAGCTTGTGCAAAGATAAGTTCCAAGGAAACGGACAGGCTCAAGAAGGATGTCAAGACGTGCCCAACACTAGCGGTGACAAACATGAACCTAAACGGCGGCATAGTGCATTTACTCCATGTAATTCCATTTCTTCGTCAAGTAAAGGACGCCGAGGACGTTTGAGCACGGGTTGTATGAAGCAGAAAGTTGCAGAGTGTGAACCGCTGATCAATGAAACTGCGATGCAGGCCTATTTATATGATGAAGTGTTTATCAGTGATAAATATGACGATGATGAGATACAAAACATAACTAGCGTCAAAGAGCGAGGCTACGGGTTGCATACCGGTAAGAGATTACGAAAAAGCGGGTTAAGTGCCCACTATTCGCCACCAAAATTCAGTAAGGAAAATGAAGACACTGCAAGTTCAGGGACTAAAAATACGTCTACGAAAGAATTGGAAGAAAATTGGACGCTACCCGTTTCTCAACATTCAACAAAAGGGTATTTACCCACGGTAGCCAATTACTATTCAGAATTAGAAGTTACGTCTCAGGTCTGATAGAGCGTATATTAGGCGATATGACAACAAAAATGGCACTGACGGGTTGCAACCAGAACTCCCGCCAGTTACAATTAATGGAGCCCAATAATCAAATGATTGAAAAATAACGCAAATCAAATGCATGCAACCAGTGCCAGTCCAGAGAAACGAATTCGAGATAGCCGCAATTGGATTTGGCTTTTCCTCTGATTGGCCGAAAATGTGGCGTGAAGTTTTTAAGCCTGCCATCGCAAACGCAGAATTACTTTCGAACACCCTCTACGCGAGGAGGCTACAGATCTCGATTTCTCACTTTATTTTCTCTGTTGTAGTCCAAGACTAGCTAGTATTGAACGAATTCGAACGTTTTGTAAAATCACTTCTAGTCTGAAGAGTCAGTTCGTATAAATTAATGTAAATATCTTTAATCCCACGAACATCAGTCCACAAATTGTACAAAAAAAACCAGATTCTTTAATTATGTGTCAAGTCGCTATCCAACAGTCCAATTTCAAAACAGCTCAGTTAACCGTTAGGAAAAGTAACAGAAATAAATGAAACCATCCTGTTTCCGATGAAAAAAGACCACCGGCGCGTTTGATTGACCGTATTCCGGAATAGGAATACATGGAATAGAAGTTAGAAATCCTTCGTTTTTGCGGAGATTCATATTAATATTATCAAACATCTGCTAAAATGCTATTTTAAACATAGCTTTATTGTCCTTGTTTCTGCAAAACGCCACACATAGTGTTTTAAATCATCACTCCACGTATTCTTATTCCGGAATAGGGTCAATCGAACGCGCCCCAAGTTTGTAAAAACCTGCGTCCAAGTCAATGTACCACAGTAGTCACGCCGCCCACACAAACATTGGAAAGAGAAAAAAAAAACAATTAAGGACATGGAAAGTTTTGATTTTATTGGAAAAAAAAATTAGCATAGTCACGATCTTCACATTGTTTTATAACAAATTAGTCAGGAAATAACCACTACTGTTTAGGTACAATAAAGGTTCAAAAACTATTTTATTCTGTGTTAATTATAAGGCGCAGTCTCCAAACGCTCAGCGGCAGAACATCCCCACTAGTTACCGGAAGCACTCGGATTTTTTCCAAGTACCACAAGTCACCAGTGAAAAAATACAGCTCATCAATATTTAACTCTTCTTGGTCTTATCAACGTGCACACAATCTAGTTATTATGGGCATCAGCATAATTGAGCTAAATGTTTTTTACTGGCACGCCCGCTAATGCTACCTGTAGGATATGCTGTAGTCTTTCGCTAACTTTTGGTGTGTCAGCACAATCCAGAAGTTTAATCCTTTCGTCTAATCGACTATTGATCGCTTTGAGTGTTTTAGTGATTTGCTCCATTTCATGGTTAAAAATTGCTGACTCTTTCTTGCGCCTTTCTTGGTCCCTCAGCAGCTGCCGATAAACCGTCTCTCTCTTTTGTCCAACACGCTTTTTGAGTCTTGGGTTTTTGGTTAACTTTTCGTGATCTGAGCGCAACTTTTCTATTGCTTCGTTTCGATTTTTGGGCGTTACGTTTTTATTTCTCGATTTCGCTGAAAGCCGTGGCAACTTGCTTTTCTTCGAGACCTGTTTTTCATTTGTTGACGTCGGCTTAACGTCAATACGGCTTCGATTAAGTGACAAATCTTCGTTCATCAGACCGGTATGAGAATTCCGACGCAGTGGAACGTCAAAGAACAGAGAGTCGCTTTTGGCAGCTGGGCTGGGCGGCTCTGTGTACGAGGAAGCTGTGCAAATATCATGAACAGTCAGGAAATTACTCGAAAGCGAAGAGGCCGGACAATTTACAAGCTGTACATCAAGCAAAGGGGAGCTTTTCTCTTCAGATATTGCCGCAATGAATGGTTTTCCTTCGCTAGTCAAACTTTCATGGGGAACTTCAACCAAACTGTTTCGCTCTAGTTGAGGCTCGTTAGGGGTGCGAATATACTTCCCATAGTTTTTTATAACACTTTCTGCCAAAGACAGGCGGCGGTTTAGAATTTTGGAATGGGCGTCTTGAGACGGTAGAGTGTAATGCTTTTCCGTGTTAAGACCACTTCCTAGAGTAGTCGGCGGCGCTGACAACCGACGTGCAGACGATGAAGAATCATTGTTATGGCTTGGTGAAAGGTTATCGTTTCTATTTCCAGAATCAATCGCGACAGTAGTTCTACGATTTGCATTATTTGCAGTTTTTAAAAATACAAATGTTTCTTCGTCTTCATCTGAATCTTCGTCATCGCTTGCTTTTTCCTCGACACTGAATTGACCAGCGATCTTTTTTTTCTTCATAAAGCTTGGCATTTCTTCGTCATAATAATAAGACCCTTGTTTTGCCAGTCTTTCGCGAAGTCTTTCCCATGCAGTTGAAGGTTGATCAGACTGATTGTGAAACTGCTGCCGAACCAAGCTTCGTACATACGAACTGCTCCTCGAGAAATTTCCCACATGAGTCATGGATACTCTTTCGTTTTTCCAGTCACTCGATGGTTTACTCTTGTCACCCATCTTCTACTGAAGAATTTGCAAGAAGTTTCTCTCGTTCAACTTTGTTTCCCACAGAAATGTTTGGCGTTGTCAGGGCAAACTATTTTAAACATGTTTATCGGCAGCTTTGGTGCAATATAGACGCCATGCAGCGAGAGTAGTGCGTTTTTGCCATCAGGTTTCCAATTAGTGCTCTAACACTGATTTATCTTTTTTGTTGTATTAACCACAAAAAAAAAACTATCTTCCATTGTAAAAAAAAGAAAAGTGTTATCAATTAACATGGGTACATCTATTTTAAATTTCGACAACGTAATTGTCTCGATATATGCAGTTCTTGAGAATGGAAAGTCTATCTATCCGTCGCCTTACAAATTCTCAGAACGACTCTTTTCAGATTTTCCCTGTAAATCTTCTCAAGGGAAGAACCGATCCAAAAGAACAAACAATCCCTTGACACAAGTATCACCAGTCCACGTGACATTCATCAGACAGTATGTCACATAGACCACATGTTTGGTTGGTTCTGCACTTTTATCAGCACTTGTATGTGTTGATTATTGATGTTTGTTTCCACTGAATATCATTCATGGGTTGAATGTTGAATAAAGTTAAAAAACATAAAATTCAAGCGAAAGACCAAAAATGTTTGTCGTACCACACGTAATCTTTTCAAGTGCTGTTTAAGCTCTGGCTCGTTTTCGCAAAACCCAAGAGTGGTGCGTTAACAGAGAGCAAGATTTGTGAAAACAAGCGATTCGAGTGAATACCTTAGAAAAGCACTCTTTCGCAAAATTCCTAGGAAAAAAACATTTTCGTAGTTAAACATGTGAATCAGTCAATTTTTCAAGTTGAGAAAAACTGAGAACTCTCCGTATATTTATGCACTTAACAACATCACTAATCAGCTCCAATATTATTGACAACCTGGGTTCATCAAAAACAATTTTCTCGAAAAATTTCGAGTCGTTTAATATTTAATGAAAACAGTACCACTTCATTCTTCTGTAATTGCAAGGTTGACATAATAACCTAGCCAGGAATTTGTACTCTATGAGATCTGCACGGAAATTTCGAGCGATTTGAGACAATAAAAATCGATTGAATAGAATCCTAACACGAGTATCAGAAAGATGTCATATTCGAGTTGCAAGAGGCAAGGTCGTCTGGAACTCTCTAAGATCAATGGGGTAGATTCCGGTGATCTGTGCGATGCAATGGCTAACGAGTCCATGAATGTTGTATCTGATGAATTATCATTAAAAATTGACCACCTTAATCCACTTCAAATAGACCATATTAGTATTCTCGGTATTGGACTGGAACTAGCTTGAAATGGAGGCTAATGCGGGGGAATCTTTTCAAATGCAAATGCTTTTTAATATATTCCCTCGCATTAGCCTCCATTGCAAGCTAGTTCCAGTCCAATACTGAGAATACGAATATGGTCTATTGAGCCTTAACAGGCCACTTTCGAAAATACCATAATACTCTTTGTCCCTCCATATTTTGCATAAGCAAAAGCATGTTTTTGTTTCCCTTGGGACCATTGTAAATGTCAAGAGGTAGGCTTTTGTACATTATGCTTTTGTTTCCCCACTAAAATGCTCCACCTTAATGCTCCAATTCTCCCACTGAAATGCTCGGTCGTCCCAAAAAGAGTCACTAAAATGCTCGGGTAATGCTCATTATACAAACGGTTTTTAAAATTAATTTCAACATTTTTAACATGGTGTTAACTGTTAACACTTACAAAAACGTACAAGTGTTGCAAGTAACAACAACTTATACAAGTTCATAAATACAGCCAAAAAAGCACAATCCTCGAAATCATCTACGAGGCTAAGAACAGAGAGTAGTTGACTATCCCTAGAAAGTCGAATTTCAGTCTTCATTTTCTCTAAGAAAAATAATTTCCTTTTTAGTTTCTCGAAAAAAAAAAGTTTTTTCGGGAAAATGCCACTAAAATGCTCGAATAATGCTCAATGCTTTTGCCTCACTAAAATGCTCGAAAAAATGCTAGCATAATCTACAAAAGCCTACCAAGAGGTAAAGGTACACCTTGCTTATCGTCGGAAGCCGACGGTGTGCTCATTTTACCCCCTTCTTTCGATCAGTGCCCTGTTTAAGGATACGTAAAGCTACCTGAAGCTACACAGAATGGAAAGAAGTCGAAGCAAGGATGTCAGGTCACTAGGGATCGAGCTAGGGATCTCTCGCACAGAAGGCCGAGCACTAACCAACTGTGCAATACTTACTCCTTATGGAAACTGGGAACAATGCTTATGCAAAATTTTGAGGGACAAACAAACAGTATTATGGTATTTCCCTAAAAAGGCCTATTTGAAATGGTTTTCCTTCCATTACATTAAGTGTTCAGTGTAGTTCCTCGTAGTTACATTGCTTTGTTACGCTTCCATTTAGTAGATATAGCGTCAAGCAAACTATATTTTCTCTTTCGTTATTTTCCTTGTCTCAGAATAACATTTCTCAGAACCATTTCTCAGAATTCTTTTCTTATCCTGGTCATTTCCTGGCTGTTGAAAACCATGACTCTTGACTCACAGATGTGGTGAGGGTTAGCACATTGCGCTGTGCATTTACAAGGACGACTGAACAAACGGTATTTCACAAAGAACGTTAATTCCAACGGCACATTGTGTGAGTATGGTATCTGAAAGAAAAGTCAGATAGCTTGTTTCAATACAAGGCAACTGAGCCATAAACTTTGAGTTGCCATAACCTTACAAATACAAATAACTTCATTTGGGCTCCCGTAGGGGGATCTTCCAATCTAACAATGTTAAACTAATCGACACTAGTCTACTACTTACAATAAATAATAACCTACTGAGGTAAAAAAACAACTATGCTTAATATAAGAATTGGTTAAATTAACCTATCAGTCACTACTCAGATGACTTCTCAGATTACGTTAAAAAACACTCAAACTAGAGAGATTGCAACACTCTAGTGGAAACGAATTCCACGTGTCTGCGCCACGATACTGAAACGACTTTTTGGGCCAGCGTTGTGCAGCACTTAGGAAGATTAAGATTGTGTGTGTTCCTAGTGTTACAGCTATGAACCTGGGACCTCTTCTGAAACACATTCACTAAAATGTAGTAGGTGCCTGATTATTCATACATTTGAACATCTGAACGGCGTCTCAAAGTCTAAAAGAGTAGGTGATTTCTGTGTTTAAATTTCTTCTTTCCGGATAACAAACGAGTTGCAAAGTTCTGAACATGTTGAAGTTTAGAAATGTTAGATTTACTAGTACCTGACCAACGGATGAACAATAACACAACTTAGTAAAAGCGAGTGCCTTTATAACAGTCAAAAGAATAGATTTATCAAACAAGTGACGAATTCTGCTGATCACTGCTAGTTTGCCTATCACTTCACTTGCCAAAGTGCTGGTGTGCTCATTAAATCTACTAACACACCAAGGTCTTTCACTGAGTCAACAACAGGAAGTTCCTTTCCTAAAAATGTTAAAGGCGGGATAGATGTTTGCGCCAGCATTCTGTTGGAGCCAAACACACAGAACTTTGTTTTATCAGGGTTAAGAAGGAGTCGGTTTTCGCAACACCAGGAAGCAACTCGTTTCAAATCCTGTCGAAGATCTTCAAGTCCTCTACGCACATCCTTATTAGAAATGAGATGTAAAGCTTTGAATCCTCTACTAAAGATTCGACGCTACAAATGTAGTAGACTGATGGTAAGTCATTGATGTACAGGTTAAAAACGCAAGGGCCCAAGAACGGACCCCTGTGGTGCACTATGGCTAACCGTAAGAGAACTCGAGAGGGAGCTATGGATTCGCACGCGTTGAGTTCTGTCAGACAGGTAACTTTGAAACCAAGTTAAAGCTGGGTTGGATACATTGAAGTTAAGCAGTTTCGCAAAAAGTATCTGATGATCAATACGGTCAAAGGCCTTGCTAAGGTCCAACATCAGCACAGTGGTCACATTTCCCACATCGATAGTCTTTTTTACAATGACTGCAAAATTCTCGCACCCTCATTGGCTAATTTTTATTGTCAATAAGCGGACAGACACATGAATTTATAATTTATGCGATAATGACGCGATATTGCTCACGTCAGATTGAAGAAGAAGAAGAAGAAGAAGAAGAAGAAGAAGAAGAAAATTCAATGAAAATCAACGTAAAGCTGAGAGAAAAAGAGCGAGAGACAAAACATTTTCTTACTATATGCCTCGCTGCCTCACATATTTTCTAAAACGAAGAAGGCCTGAAACCGTTTGAAATTCCGTGTTGACAGAGATTCTGACATATTTCCACAATCACATTTATAGGCTTTGTGTGTGCAATGGATGTCCAGTTGTGAGCTGCTTTGTTTGACTGTGAAATTGCAGTCGAGTAAGCCAATTTAAGGACGTTTGCGCTAATTGCTTGCGCGCAACTTTTACTGCGCAGGTAACGCGACTGTAATTTATCAAGCAGTAGTTAAGATCTTTGTCGACAAAAACGCCGGGGAAAAATTTCCAGGTCGGCTAAAGAATGGCGCATTTATTTCCAATTCATCATGAAACGTTAAAGAGAAAGGACCAGGAGGCTGGAAAAGGTCGCTAATCGAGTAGTGACTGAAAGTTTTGTAAACTCGAGGAAGGTTAGTTTTAGTCAGCGTCGTTGCGTAAATTTAATGGGGTTCCTTTTTAAAAATGTTTTTATTACGTTACGAACTTTTTGGTTCAAAATGAATGCATGTTTTTGAATTTCTTTTTCTTTACTTTCATGAAAATAGAACAGAATTATCTTCTAATCCACTTGAATAGTGCGATCTACGAGGAAACAGCCAGAGATCATATTTCACAAAAACCAAACTCCAGAAAATAAGAAAGACGGCAATGGAGAGATATGATACAAAACACTAACCAAATAAAGATAACGCCTGCTTGAAACTTCGTTGCTATGCTTGCGAAAGTTTTTTTTACAAAAACCTTTCATCGATCGAGCCTGTCTTGGGTTCCAGTCCTTCCCCGACAGGTCACGCAAAATCGTGACAAACTAAATTTTCCAAGAGCTTGGCAACATCACATCGATTTTACTCGTTTAGATCATCGTTGACCCCCATTTTTTTAAGACATAAATCACTTTCTCTTCTTACAATCTACAAAATATAATGAAATGTAAGAAGTTGTCTCTTTTAAAATTTTTCTTTCCGCGTGTACTGAGTTCCGGAAGTGGTTACAACGGGTAGGGCTTGCGAAAAAGTCCGTTGAGGATTACCTCTATTGTTTACGACATCCCCAGTGGCATGCAATTATCTAAAAAACCCACTCCTATATTTCTATGCACAGAAACCTTTACTCTAACATATTATTTTTATGATTTTCGACGGATGAGAAGATGAGACTACATCTCGTTATAATGACCTATCTATCGAAATTAGGGCATTTTCCCTTGCCTTTTTCTCCGAAACAAAGTGTTTTTACCGAATTACGCGAGAAGCTTTCGAAACTAGATCAACCGGAAAAATGTTGTTATGTAGCAAAAGCTACTGAGTATTACTGAATACTTGAACCTACTTGTTTGTCCGGGCTATAATCTTCAAGTAAAGTGACTTCAAATTGCTCGATTTTGCAAAGAAATGTAAGAAAATTGGACCGTTGCAGTCATCACCTTACACTCAGTGTCGGGCTCCAGATACAGTTTTACATCATTTATACGGTAAATACTACAACTTCTACTACCCAACTTTTTTTCTCCTTAAAATATGCCATATTATAGTTTTCTGTGTACCTATTACGAGTAAATAAAACCATTAAAAATGGAGGGTCAACGTGCTCGTTTCTTCGCAAAACGACGATAAATGGTGGCAAACGGGCAATTTTCCGCGAAACGACTGGGGCGAGTTCCAAAACAACACCTTCTTAACCAAGAAGAGTTATCATGATTTGCACTTAAAAGCTCTTGAACAGCAAAAGCGGCCTTTGGTGCCTCTCTTCAGATGGTCGGCGTGAAACGCCGCGAACTCCGAAGCCGCAATGTGATGCGTAGTATGAGACGCGCGGTGCAAAACAAGGGAATCACCTTAAATGAAAGCATGAAATTAAGGTAAAGAAATGTAGATTAACTCAAATACTTAGGGAATACTTAGTATAACATAACGATGCTTTTCTTATTGCATGACACACATCTCAGTTAATGAGCAGTTCTTACTTGTAATCGTTACTCAAAATATTAAACTTCAATACCATCAAAGCAAGCACTTTGATAGGTTTCTAGTCGCGTCCGCAAGATTTCAGTTATTAAAAAGCTACACCACGTAAAATTAAGAACATCTTTAAGAACGTTTTCAGTCTCAGCTCCAAAATTAGACGTTTTTATACAAAAAAGGGGCTTGGCTAAGTCTATATATTATAGATGACTGGTGAAAATATCCCTAACGTTTTAGGGGAATAGCGTTTCCTATTTGCGCTCTGATGACTTGAGAGCATGTTGTTGGTTGTTAGATACTCCACAAACTGTTCATACGCAAATCTTCCAGAACCTTGTACATCACAGGCAACAGAGAGATGGGGTGATTATTACTAGGAACCTCGTGGTTCCCTTCCTTTGTATGCGCAACCACTTCCGCTTATTTCCAGTCCCTCGGAAAACATGCGCTCGAGAAAGAAATGTGAAACATGTCCGTGAGACGACAGGTAGAATGGACGTGAGACACGCCTTAATAACTCTCATGCGGACCTTATCGTACTGGGGACCTTGTATTGTTGCATTTTCATAATGGTATTTTTTTACGCGTTTCTATTTCACGCAATCAAACGGGAACGGTACATCCATATTCCTGTGGTACTCTGTGGTAAGGTTAGAAGGGGCTGTAGGTGGTAGTCTGTGGTACACTGCCAACTGCTGAGCTTTTCTTACAGCGTTTTTGCCAACAGATATGAAAAATTCATAAATTTAGTGGCAACCACCGTACAATTCTGAGAATACACGAGAGCGGAGTTACCGCACGGGTTTAAACAGTGGCGGACGGTCTTCCAGATGGATGTTTTGTTACCCTTGGTCATGTTAATTTCATTCCTGATTGACTGGATTTCTGACGACTTTACCTTTGATTTAACCTCTTGCCTTAAAGCCTCATAGGACCCCCAGTCACGAGAATTACAAGTTTGGTGTGCAAGTTTTTGTAAGTTGTCACGCTCGCGCATCAAATCTTTGATCTCTGGCGTGATCACTTTAGATTTCTGATGTTTAGGTTTAAACGTTTTTATATGCGCATGCTCGTCTAACACTTCCAATGAGATCATTAAAACAAGACACCTGGTCGTAAACGCGATCATATTGGCATATTCTCACAAGAAGCCTCTGCATTTAAATTCTCATAACCTTGATCATCCATGTGACACATTACCCAATAAGCTGAGCATTTCCCGTGAATGCAGAGCGGTATTTCTTGGCTTTCCTATGAATACCGAGGGGTATTTCATAAAACGTACTGCCCAATCAGATCGCTCAAATTTTGAATGCAGCCAATGAAATCCAAAATATTTTGAATATATAACTAGCTTGGAAACGAGCGGCAAAGAGCCAGCGCGTTGGCTTCTTCGTCTTGGTTAGCGTAATTTTTGGCTCGTGAAATATTCACCCGTACTCCATAGAAAACCATTAAATAACCAGCATTTATCTCTTACCCTTTGTTTTAAAGTTCCTTGATGCAGGGGGTATCGCATGACCTTCTTGTGTATATTTTTTTCTTGTATCTTCGATGTGGTCTAATAATAATAATAGAGGATTAATATAAGATTTTCTCGCAATTTCTGCAATTACCATTTTCATTGCAAGTACAGCACAATGTACCCCGATTTTCACTTCACGTACATTGTAGGAGGGCTTCCTTGCTTCGTCAGGTTCTTTCTTATCATACAACTTAAGAGTGAGACTCAAGTTCTTTGCTACATCTTCGTTCGTTACTACGCCTTCCATAAACATCCCGACGTTGCAGTCTTATTTTTTACTGCCGCCATTCATATTTGCGGGGTCAGTTGGCGGACTGTTCAAAACAGAAAGCAATAAAGTGGATAGAACCTCGCCAATCACAAAGCGGGATATGGCCTTTTAACCCGATCCCCTGCAGTGATTGGCGACAGTGAACGACACCATTTACGCTGCATTGACTTTGCTATGGCAAGGACTCAGTTTGAGGTTTTCCCATAGTCACCTTAATATACTTAAAGGTCGTAATAAAGTGTAAATGCACAAACTGCAACCCTTATTCATTTACATGACAATTTATAAGGGAGCAGGGATGGTGCAGTGGTGAGAGTACTCACCTCCCATCAATGTCGCTCGGGTTCGATTCCCGGACTTGGCGTCACATGTCGGCAGAGTTTGTAGGTTCTCTATTCTGTTCTGAGAGGTTTTTGTCCGGGTACTCCGGTTATCCCCTCTCCTCAAAAAACCAACCGACAATTTGATATGAGTTGACTTGATTTGATTTCTTCTGTACAGCGGCACGAATAAGTACAGTTGTACCTCGGTGCTAACTACACTTCGCACTTAAAGTGCTACTATGACCCTAACATCAATTGTTGTTGATTTCAAAACTATGTTAACTAAACAGTAAGTGACCCAAGTTTTAAGCCTTGATTTCAAAATAGCACGTCCTGTTTCAGTATTTTAACTGGAATTTCCTATTTAATGCTCCGCCATTTCTAACTTTAAAATCTTGAGAGAGTTGGATCGAGGAGAAAATGGCGTCAAAGACTGGATAGTTTAAGAATGCAATGCGTGTGTACGCGGCTGAATTAATATGCAGCACGGGAATTTCGAGGTTTCAGACTTTTAAACTCGTGTTTTGCATATATAATAACCTGCGTTTACACGCTGAAATTTTAAGCTAGAGAGTAAATGACGGCACTTTTCCCTAGATCCAACCCTCTGAGGTCCAATCGGTGAGCTTGGAATGTGAACAATGGAGGACCGTGAAATCCAAAACTTACACTCAATGTAAACAATCTTTGGATAAAAATTAAAGCTCAAAATTCCGCCGGGCAAGTGTTACGCAATCAAAAATCTGAAGAAAAAAAGGAAGTGATTTTTTGATCATAGTAGCACTTTAAAGAAAGTTCATTATCCGTATTTATCACAGACTTATGAGGAGCTGGGTAATGAAATGGGTGATGTTTGCCCTTGGTTTTACGCTACCGATGGAAAACCTGAAACAAATCTGACAGGATCTTCACAGTTGTATGTCTCTCACTCACTTCACGAGTTTCCTTGCTTCAACAATATTCCTTCTCTGAAGACTCTTGAATCTATCTCTGAACAAATTTCCTTCTTGCTATAAAGAAAAAGTAATACACTGCAAACTCAAGAACCTAACGAGTATAGACATTATCAAAATATGTGCATTTACGCAAGCGCCTAAAATGCGGAGATCTTCAATTATTATTCATTTATGTTTTTGTTTTCAGATATTTTTATAACTACATGTACAGTAGTCTGCTTGTACGATCAGTCCAGCCGGCTGATTCCTATAAATTACATGTAGCCTATTTTCTCCGTGCTCTTTATCCCTCATTTCGCCGTTTTTCGTCACCATTATTCAGCTTGTTTTCTCGTGCTCGTGATTTCTCTTAGTTTCTTCCACAGCTCGTCAATATAATTTCGTCTTTTTAGTCGGGCTCTTTCTAGCTATTTTTCTCTCGTTGTTCCTCAGTGAACTTTCGAATGTTTTCAAGTGCTCTCCGTCGCTCTCTTTCACGTCGAGAATTGCCTACTCATCGCCTGCTTACTTTTTTCTCTCTCTTCGTTGTAGGGCATAAAACTGTAAATACCGTTTGTTTTTTTGGTTGCCTTCAAAATTTTTGCGTTTTACTAAAACGCAGTGTCAAATACAGTACAATGGCCATGCAACTTCCCTCAAAAAAATGCGGGTTTCAGCAGTGTGACATTTCGCGTATTGGCTTACATGAAAGTCAAACGTATTGAAGTACGGACGGACGGTCGGACGATGACGTCACATCTAAAACCGCCAAAACACTTTGAAAATATATGTCTGTATCGCATTTCACGGGTTATTGAATGACTGATAAATTAGGCAAGGTAATAATTATTCACTTATGCTGAATCAACCACAAACCTTGAGGGTGCGAAGATTTCCAGTAATCTCTTCACTTAATTTAAGTTCAATATTTGGTGCTTCATATCTGAGGTTAAATTAAGATATCTTTTCGCAAAGTTCAAAATTTTAAGCTCTTAGTTACATGCAAGGTTCGTTGATGCAATGGAACTATAGAACTGTTGATTAAACACTGCAGTCCACACACGATAGAGAATAAATATGAAAATGTATTTCAACTGTTGAGATGACCCGTAATATTGAATCTCTTTATTTAGGCAAAAATGAAATGACAGCAGCACTATTACGTGTAATGTAGTTTTACTTGTTTTTTTTTTTTAACTTTCACCTACCCCCCACCCACCATTGACGAGTAATTGTCTGGCGTTAGACATAGAAAAATCAGAAAGTGTCAATCTCAGATGGCGAAGGCTAAATAAGTGGGCCTACATGTAGATGTTGTTAATCCATTCACCCATAAAGCGCCCCCCAATTGAAGAATAAAACCGTCTAGCGTTAGACAGAGTAAACTACCACTCTCAGGAGGAAAAGGATTAATATTATTTTTTTCTTTCGTGGTATCCTTGACATCTGTTTTCCTTAATGGTGGTTCTCGTGACGTTAGAGCAAGTTATCTGAGCCTACCTCCATTACCCTTGTAGCTAAACCATGTACTGTATTAGTGGTGGCAAAGCATACTAGCACGTAACATCATAAGCGTGCAATCTGCGTGTTTTTGATTATCGTAAATTTTTAACGTAAAAACCCTTTAAGTTATGATGATTATTAAAGTGCTGTTGCAGTTGTGAGGAACTTATTGTTGCATTTAACAACGCTTTTCAGCTCACCAGGTAATTTCCTTCTTTCCGCCCATTTCCTTTGGTCAATGATGCATCAATTTTCCTCCCACCCCCATCCCCCTCACCCCGCCACCCCCCCGAGAAAAAAT
>NC_090894.1:35732437-35747437 GCF_036669925.1 Montipora capricornis
GCCTGGAGGACCTATGTCTAGAACAGAAACGAAAAGAGAGCGAAAGAGAACGACAACGGCAAAACAGATTACCAGTAATAGCTCATACTTAGTGGCAGAAATTACTCCACAAATTCTTTCATTGGGCACTTAAAACCGTCTGTACTCTTTTAGACATCAAGAAAAAGTTGATTTGTTTGTTTGTTTTGCTCAATAATTTGAGAAAACAAGTGCCTCTTAATCCGTTAGCTCAACTGGTTTTCGATGTGCCTCGACAGTGACAAAAAATTTTGCACTCACATAATGAAGACATAATCGCAACGAGTTCTTGTAAAATTAGGGGGAAATTTCACTAGCGCGTGTAAAGCAAAAATTTGTGTAAAGCACCTAAACTCATACACCAACCTGGGTCGAGTTAGCAGCCAAACATAGCATCGAGGCGTTGTAGGATAAACACGCAGTATTTTTGAGGAGGAAAGGAGAAAATAAAGGAATGATGTGCGGAAAATTGCATTCCTGATTCTTCTTTAAGTGGTAGAAGGTAGCTGGTATTAAAAAATGATGGGCTACGGTTTTGGCTGTAATGTTGGAATGATTCTGCGTAAAACTCAAATTGTAAAGGGGTAAATTTTAAACTTTACTAAGCTCACATCGTTCGATCTGGCTTAGGCTTATGTCATAACTGTGTAAAATCAAGCAATCTGTTTGAAGAAATTAAAAGGAGCTCTTGTTTTTCTTTTTGTTGCTATTGCTTTTTAAGAGTCGAAGAATACATCATTCAAGGGAAAGACAAGCGAAAAGTTGGCCAGCAGGGTGCGAGTTGTGCTGTTGTTGATTCAAACTCTGGTGAGGTTTCTTAAACAAAACTGAGGCAAAATTGTCCGAAAGCTTAAAGTATTAGGTGCTCTTTGGTGGAGAAAATGCAGCTTTTTACAAAGGTAGAAATGAACAACTTATTGGTAAAAGCGACTGGGAAGCATCATTTTGTCCCAACCAGCTGGCAGATGGGAAAACTCTTGAGGATCTAAATGTGTTGGTATTATTTATAAAGTTCCTTCCTATCTTATCTTGAATATTATAAAATTCTACATTATAGTTTAATTTATTCACATCTGTCGTACTGTACTGTCTCAAAATAACTTGCTTACTGATATTTATGACTCCACCTATTTCACAAACATCAGAGAGGCCCATCAATATTGTAGACGTTTAAGATCAAACCAAAATCTGTTTATACCTCGGCCAAGAACTAAATATGGCAAATTCAATGTTAGATTTGCCGCAGCCGATAATTGGAATAAATACCTTAACATATAAAAAATGCCTCCTCTCTCCAAAGCTTTAGAAATAAGCTTAAAGTTTATCTGCTTACATCCAAAGCCCGAGAATGACTTCCTGTTTAGCTGTAGTGGACCATGTCACTGTTTTGTTTTGTTTACTTTCCACCTCAAACTTATTAATTAACCTAATGATAGTCTATAAGTAAGTTTCCGCACGTCCATTGTTCATTTTCTCCTTTCCTCCTCAAAAACACTGTGTGTTTATCCTAAAACGCCTCCATGTCATGTTTGGCTGCTAACTCGACCCAGGTTGGCTGCCATTTATGAATTCGGTGTATGCGGTTCAAGAAAAATTCATTGCGAAACTGGTGAATTCCAAAGAACAACATGTAAATTTCCCTCAAAAACCTGATATCGTACTCATCGCTTCGTGATTTATGCGATATCGGTATTTAGCGTAAAATGTACCATGGAATTCACTAGTTAGGCAATGAATTTTTCTACAGAAGAAAGCAAAGAAAATGATTTAATTATTAAAGCAGCCACCAGAAACATCAAAACACGGACAATTTGAAACCTTTTATTTTCACTAACCCTACAGGAAGAAAGAGTAAATAACCAGGGAGCTCCATATTTAGGCTTGGCTAAATCATGCTATATTTTTGATTTTACTCTAATCCCAGACCATTTTACTCGTCAACTGGGAGCACTTTATTAGGTGTGAATGGGAAAATAATAATTAGAGTACATAACGTACAGAGTACACATGTATGGAAATGATTGCTTGCATTTTTTATAAATGTACTCACTGTCTGGTAACAATGTTGGTTAAGCCATTGACTCCTGGGGGTTCCCCATTGACAAGTAAAATTGTCTGGTGTTAGACAGTAAAATACTAATTATGGCCGGTTTAGGTTGGTTTAGAGTGATTAAGGTCTTTTAAACTTGAAATTGAGGAAAAAGGGCCACAATAATGTATAATAACCAAACACATGAATCACCTTGATCAGTCTGTGTACAATTTATTTTATCTTACCAGATTGGCAGCTTGTTCTGGAGTCAATAACTGGAGTTTTCTGTCTAATTTCTTCATTTTTTCCACTTTCTTTGACTCCACATGATGAGCAGTTTCAAGCAAGGACTAATTAAAGCCAAAACCATGTGGCAAAGTTAGTAATTAAACAATGCACTGTACTTGAGACAAAAATGAGACCTAAGTGTGTATTCAGTGTACACTGATAACAAAATACATGACATTGTAGAAGATAACGAGGACAGTCATAGCAACAGCAATGGCAAGTAATCCTGTGGAAGAAATTCCAAAACGACACCTCGAGGAGCCACCATTTTTATAAAAGTTTAGCAACCAAGACTAAAAAGCATCTTTAAAGCTGAGACATCATTGAATTGGCTATAAAAGCTATGACTTTTTACTTTTGATTGTTTGTTTGTTTGTTTACATAATTAACAAACATTGGCAGAAAAAGAAATTTTTAAACTCCTGGCCAAACTTTTTCCAAAGATAAACTTTTCCGAGGTGCCAAGGAATGTTGGAAAAAATCACTTTATTTACTGTATATAGCAAAATAGCATGGTAGAGGGTGAATTGTCCCAAATTGTTAATCAAACCTTAATTAAAGTGGTACTATGACGAAAATCGCATCTTTCCTATCTAAGCCATTTTGAAACATAAACAAGTAGTCTGCTTGAGAAGAAAAATGCTGTTTATGTTTGTCAAATATCTCTATTCGTTCCAGAGATATACGAGTTTTTAAAATATGCAAATTAGCCAAGTGATGACATCATACACTCAACCAAATTTTGTTCAAATATGATGAAAAGAGATATCTCAGCCAATTTGTATCAGAAATTTTTGATTTTTTGCAGTATGATTCTACTAAATGTTCTCCACAATATGAGCTTAACAGTTCTGTTACCATGGCATCCCCCATATTAAAAGCTTTTCTGGCCACCTTTGGCGTTCCATTTTGATATTTGCTAACAGCACTTTATATGCATGATCCAGCAAGCATATAAATTTGTTAGCTCGCGTTTGTGGCCTTGTTTAACAATTTTCAAGTTGAAAATCACTAACGTATTGAAATCAAGTGGGTGGAGACTGGAAAAGAGTGAGTTGCCATGGGAACAGAATTTTTTATAGCCATAGGTGTGTTTCCTGTAGAACTATTAGACTACCAAGTTTCAATGGCCTGCGCTGCAAATTGACCAAGGTAGCTCTATTTATATACTCAATATAATAATTATTGGGTTGAGTGTATGACATCATCAGTCATCTTATTTGCATATTTTACCCATTTTTCAATCTTAAATATCTCCAGAACTAATGAAGATATTTGCAAACGGTAAATGGCGTTTTAGTTCTTTCATGGAATTCTATGTGATACACTCAAAAAATCAAGGGGTAAAATTTTTGATCATAGTACCACTTTAAGCCACTGAATAATCAGATCTGTATCGAGAGTGCGCCATTGCGTCCTGGGAAGCACTTGTTTTTTCCTTTGGATGCATAGAATGTAGAACAAAGGGTCCAATTGGACGCAGAAAAAAAATCGAATGTTTATGCAAATTACAAACGCCAAACGCCAAACTACAGAGAAATGATCGAATTCCTTAAAATGAATTTCAAGGGAGGCTGTTATTTTCGGATTTTTGTAACTAGTTGAATGATTGTATTTGTATTTTGTGTTGTGTGACGTGATCTGAACTGCTTTTTTGGTGAGACACTCTGCCAATGAGGTGAGACACTCTGCCAGTGATAATTATTAAACATTTCAGTTGAAGTTCACTTTGTTGCATGCTTTCCAAGCGAATTTCAAGCATTGGTTTGTTTCATCGTGAGAGAAATGACAGAGAATCCAATGACGAAATGCAACCCTGTTGATATTAATTCTGGGCACGCTCGTGTCATTGTCTCGGTTCTTGTTTTGCAAAATATGCAACTTTTTCGGGGTTAGTGTTGAAAATAACATGTTTAACATGAAACTTGAATGTATTCAATCGCTTGATAATTAACACTGGCCATGGTGAAGTCACGGCTGACAATGAACTGTGTATCAACAGGGCGTAACTAATCGATAGAAATCGAACATAATCAATCGTAATTGATACTAATCAATTGACTAATATCGGAAATTAAAAGAAATCGAATGCCTGCATCCTTGTGATTATCGCTTTTGATCGATTTTTGTAATTGCTATAGCTATTGACTTTATCGATTTGTTCGACAATGATAAAAAACAGGGAGGTCGTGCCGATTCACTTTCGTAAAGTGTTCATTTCTAGCGTCTGGTTGATCCTCGCTAGATCCTCACAGCTCACTTGAACTAAACAGCTGCCCACATGTATCCAACTAACATCCCCTTAATACCGGTACTTTCTTGAAGATTGACTATAGTATTTTAAATTTTCCTAGAAACTGAAAGTATCGAACATATTTAAACAATATGACAAAGTAAATTTTGTAATCAAACTGTTCCACGTCCACAAAGTCACGCTTTTGCACACGGTTGCTTCAATATATCTTTCACAAGTCATTTACAAAAAACAAAGAACAAAGTTGATTGCAAGGTAAGCTCCAGGTTAGTTTTGACATCTGCTAAGGAACAGCTTTCACCATTTTTCTTTAAAGTATTATGTATGCTGAGTATGGCTCACGTTTCATTTTTATAATTATTATTGATTTTCATTGATGTGATAAAAAAATTGTAATTATCGATTAATCTATTAGCTTCAATTGATTAGATACGCCCTAGTATCGATCACCTATATTAATCTTGTTTATTCTTTTGTTCCTAAATTACACCTCAAGTGTTAAAATGATGCTGTTTTACGGAAAATTTGAGATTCAGTTCTGTTTTTTCTTTTTCCTGTGGAGATCAACTGGAGCCAATTAACACTAGCTATAGCACATGGATTCCTCAAGATGTTTTCAGATCTGATCGATGGAGCTTTGACAGCCCATACATTTTGATCAATGAATCAAAGGGCATAACAGTTTCAAAGAAATTGATCCCTTTATTTTAAGTACATATTCGAGGGGAGGGATATGACTTTTTTTGTGCAATTTAGAAATCTGAAAGAGTACTGCAGCATCAGTTAAGAGGCAACGGATTGAATACAAATAAGCTGGACCCCAAAATTTGAAAACCTGGATAGTACATCTCTGCTTGATGATGACACAGGCCAAAAGTGACAAGAAATGACAGGAAGGGAAAATTGTTTTCCCCTGTATTTTCACTTTGTTCTTTTGCATCACAGGCTGCCCTGATATACATGTAGCAGCCAGTTCACATATAGAGTACAGGAAGCTAATATGGTATTGCCATAGCTTTCTATCTCTTATATTCTTACCTTAGTATTATACATGTTTTTTTAATGTTATTGTTTTTAAAGGTATTTTTAGAAGGGATCAAATTATACAAATACAGATGGTTTCTATTTGTCCGCTCTACTATACGTGTTAGCTGATTTTCCCTGCATTATACAGTGTACATGTATGGATGTTTCTTGTGTAAACCCTATAAATCAGAATGCAAAAAGAGTACTTGAATTGTGGGTTTGGGCAGCCTGTTCTTGTATCCAGTCTTCTTCTTTTACATGTGAGATAAGTTATTCTATACCTCAGTAGCTGCTTAAGGCAGAAAAATATTTGGAAAGAGTTGTGCAGTGGCGAAATACACAATTGAAGTGGGAGCACAAAGCTTTTCTTTAAATAAAATAGATATCAATTTCTTGTTAATAATATTATTATCAATTTTTGCATAATAAGTATTATGTATGTCGTAGAATGTCATACCTGATGATCCTCAAATGTTGGGTTATATGAAGCTCCAGGAACACAAACCTCAATGGCTTCCAAATCTGACGTCTTCCGATTGATGGTTTTTGGTTTCTAAAAGTATATGCATGCACATGTAATGTTCCATATTAAAAGGAAAATTAATAGTTAATTTTTTTTGCTTGTCAGGACAAGCAAGACTCAGAGAGAGCACCATTAAAGTTTTCAATGAAGACAAATATGTATCACTATGCAGTGTTCACATGTACAATATTGGTCTGGTCTTGATGAAAGAAAAACAAAAATATTACTTGTATTATTATCAAATACACAAATTGTTATAATATAATTAATATAACCTAGACTCATATCCTCGATCTAGCACGCAGATTAACTTTTCATGTGTCTGAATAAAATTTGTACTCTAAATAAAAGTGCTCTACGTTTGTACCTTAATCCTTTTTCTTCCTGTTGTCCTCAGGAAATGTTCATCTCCATTCTGAGCATCTAAAATACAATGTGGTTCCAATTTTTAAAACAAATTTAACCTTTCCATTGTCATACACGTACATGTACATGTATCACCACAATCTGGGATGGTGGAACATAAAAACAAACTGGTTTCAAAACTTAAACCACACGAAGGTTGCTAAAAATGTGCTATGGTTGCCAGGCCTTCTGATAGGGTGCAATGAAAGAATGCAAATTGTGCGAAATTTGGAAGGCAGATTATGCGATTAGAAAGGCCAAGTATGCGATAAATATTGTAAATTATGCGATTTTTTTCTGAGCAATTTTAAGCTTGTTTTTCAAGGTTTCAGGATAAAAAAACATGTTTTTCCTGCCCTAAAGACATTTTGAACATAAGCTAACAGTAATTATGAATCTTGATTGACATTAGTTGGGACAAGTAAAAAAATGAGGTCTTCTGCACTATTGGTGCACCACATTAAAAGTTGAAAGGACAGGTAACGTGCCAAATGAATGATCATTATAATAATTTATTAATATTCCTGTATGCTACGACTAGCTTCTTACACTTTGTTTTTGTGTGCAGTATTATATTACTGAACAGATTTGCTAATCTGAACAAAGGGCCTGTTTGTGTTACACCAATTGGCGACTCTTTAAGAATGAGACTCATACCAGGCCCCCCACATGCAAAATAACACCTTGAACTTCTAATATTTATGAAATTGAAGGTAACAAACTTAGGCTTTTAAGCCGTTTTCCAAGGTAAATCATCTTCAAAATGGTGTATTTATGCAGGAACTCCTAAGAAACTTGTTGATTTATGTTTTATTTTATGAATTTTGTGCGTTCTTTTGTGAATTATGCGATTTTTCGTGAATTGTGTGATCGGATGCGATTTGAGGTCGATTGCGCAAAATCGCACCATCACGTAATATCAGAAGGCCCGGGTTGCTAGAGATCTTTCACGGTTTTGAGCCTTTCAGCTGTACTAACAAATGTAGTGCCAGTAAAATAGAGAGGCAGACGTACCTGAACCACTTACATTCAAATTCTGTTTCACAACAGTTAAAAGCCACTGAAGATTCATCACAATAACAATGATTCACATTTCATCACTGTACACATGGGTTGTTTTTGTGATTTGCCAATCATATCCTTTGAACATACATGCACTGTACAATGTAGTAATTGTATGCCAAATTTTAATAGTCTTTTCTTTTCAATGTAACAGTGATATAGTATTGCATAATGCAATAACCTGACTTGAAAGGGCTAGCGAAAAATTTATCAATCCTACTTAAATACTTACACGTACTAATAAGGTATTACCAGAAACCCATAAGGGTTGAAACGTGTAACGCGCGTTCACAGCTTCCGAATATTCAGTGCAAACTGATTGCTTGAATGTTTCAGTGCTAAGTACCATATTTGGAAACCCCTCGCTCTTGTTGTTCCAAATATGGTACTTAGCAAATCGAATATTCAGAATTAAGCTTGTTTCCCAGCACACAAGGGGCCGTTACACGTTTCAACCCTTATGGGTTTGTGGTATTACTCCAAACTTCAATACCATAAATAAAAGTAGATAAGATTAAACTTTGAAAAAGTAAATCTAAACCACTGATAGAATACTAAATTTGTAATATCTACACACCCTAAGAATATATAACCTACTGCTGGCTTTACTTAACAAGTATATTCAAACTGTGTGTCCCAATTCATATGATTTTCTTCAAAAGTGACCCCCAATAAGGTAAGCATATCCTTGCGATCAATCATATCAAGAGGTTCCAGAGGGATCCTAGTACTCCTTTCTCTAAGCAACAGCTCCCATGTTTTCTTTAGGTTAATATTCATAATAGGGACACTACGTGTAATATCAGCTGCAAACTGAACTACCAAATTCCAGGGATTAACAGTCTTTCTATCATTAATCAAGATGGAAAAGAGAATTGGCAAATTGGGACAAGGACAGTGCTTTGAGGGACCCCTCTATTATAATAGATAAGTAACCGGTATGAATGCTATCTGCAACTACAACCCTTGATAAGCCAATTGATAACATATGGATTTATATTAACTTCTGTTAATTTAGCACAAAGAATACTATGCGACACAGAATCAAAACAAAGGAAAAAACCCTAATAAAGTCAGCATCATGATCCAACCACTTCAACCAGATATGTTGACATTTGATTACAGCCATACTAGAATTCTGGCCTTGGCGATAAGCAAATATTGGTCAAGAGTACCATAATAAAGCTGTTACATGCGTTCACTAATAATTTATTATGATTTGTACTTGTAAAGTAGTTGCGCAAAGAGATGAGTGATGACAGCAGTAATAGAGATAGGTCTAAGTTGGCTACATGAAGTCAACAGGGACTCTTTCGGTAGACACTTAATGTCAACTTGTTTCCAAAGAGAGGACAATGTCTGTTGTCAGTGATAACAGGGGCAAGGTCATAAGCAAAGTCCCTCCAAAACCAAAATGGTAGCTCATCTGGCCCACATGCAGTTCTCTTAATCTTATTGAGGAGGCCTGTGAAAGCACATACTGACCGACTGACAGTCGGAGAGGCATACTGTGGATCGGTGTTGATATCACAGAAATACTCACTAATGACATCAGGGTCAATAATGGTATTGATCAGTTGACACTGGGTTATTTTCCTTCCCATAATGGAACTCACTGTAGTCCACCAAGCACGTAAACCCTTGCACGTAAACAGCCAATCGCTGGTTGTCCCTGATTAAAGCACTGATCATATCCTGAAAGCCAAGAGGAAGAGTTTTGTCTGATTGATACAGTTTCTTTCTATGTTTCAGTAGATGCTTCACCAGCGGTGAAATAATAATGGTGGCTCCTGTGAGAAGATGAGTCATTACAGAAGATCCCATCTAGCAGTTCAAGTTTCCAATTCAAACATGGCTTCGGACTTTTGTTTGAATTTCTCGTGTTCGGTCATGCGAGACAGCATTTCTGTTCCGAATAATTACTGGGATATTCTGCGTCTTTCTTCCTCTGTTCAAGCGGACTGACTTCCCGCCCCCTGAACCCCCGAAAGCGAAAAAGACCAAGATCTTTTAATGATGAACTCAAACAAGGCCACAGATTTCTAGAAACAGTAATGGTTTTTCTGAAGTGGAGAAATTCATTCCACAAATAATTTGTAGCAGCACTCAAGCGTGAAGTTTGACGTTCTTGCAAATGTTGCTCGATATCAGTGTTTGTTTTACATCCACAAAGATAGTAATATCCACAAAGAGTTCATATTCCCTTGCCGCAATGAGAGAATACCCTTCAGCTCTCTGAAGAAGATACAGTACATGTAGTGTCATTGTGTTGATGTTGCTGTTATTGAGAGGTGAGGACAAAAGCAAATTTCTCTAAATTCCGTACAGCGAGTAATGTCAAATTCGGCGTAGCAAGAGCTAGACATTTACATGTAAGGTCAGACAGGAGCAGGCCATGGGAACTGAGGATGCACGGCCTGCTCCCGTCTGACCTTGTAGCTCAGTCGGTAGAGCGGCGGAGATCTAACCCCAAGGTCGTGGGTTCAATTCCCACCCTGGTCAGAGTTTTTCTCTGTCCTTGTGTGGGCCCAGTTCCATCAGTAGGGCTAAAGCTCACATGGTCCATATGGGATAGAAATATAGCACTTCACGTTACACTACACTCTCTTCAGTTAATTCTGTTTAAAATATAAGTGCTACACGGCCAACGTTTGTATAAACGTAACCTTTCCTTGTACTTGTACATGTTAATTGCCGTGACTTTTACATCTTTAGTTCCCACGGCCTGCTCCAGTCTGACCTTGTAGCTCAGTCGGTAGAGTGGCAGAGATCTAACCTGAAGGTCGTGGGTTCAATTCCCACCCTGGTCAGACTTTTTCTCTGTCCTTGTGTGGGCCCAGTTCCATCAGTAGGGCTAACGCTCACATGGTCCACATGGGATAGAAATATAGCACTTCACGTTACACTACACTCTCCTCAGTTAATTCTGTTTAAAATATAAGTGCTACACAGCCAACGTTTGTATAAACGTAACCTTTCCTTGTACTTGTACATGTTAATTGCCGTGACTTTAACATCTTCAGTTCCCACAGCCTGCTCCATCTGACCTTGTAGCTCAGTGGGTAGAGCGGCAGAGATCTAACCCGAAGGTCCTGGGTTCAATTCCCACCCTGGTCAGAGTTTTTCTCTGTCCTTGTGTGGACCCAGTTCCATCAGTAGGGCTAACGCTCAAATGGTTCATATGGGATAGAAATATAGCACTTCACGTTACACTACACTCTCTTCAGACAGATTTTTTTCTTGGCTCCTAAAAATTTGGTCAGGACAGCTGCCTTAGTGGTAATGAATGGTCTTTGTGAGCATGCAAGCAGTGTGTTTTATTTCACGAGCACAAGCAATGACCAAATTTGTCTTGCAAGCAGCAAGAAAACTTCAACTGGTGAGCAGCAAGTTGGAGTTGTATTTAGAGCTACTTGGTAAGCTTTCTGCTACGTTGCTTTTTATTGAAGTACACCTACTTGTCCGACTGGCAACTCCACAGGTTCCACAATGTGCAATGCTTTCAATTCAACCAATCATCATCACGAATGTCTTAAGTTGACACGCTTTCATGCCAATTTGATTCAGAAGTCTTTTGTGACATGAAAGGTACATGTATGTTTTTTAAATTTTTTTTTGTATTTTGGTTTTACAATCTCATAATCTTAGAGTCTTCTTAGGTCATTTAGCTACACTGTACATTTCAATTACCTGGAAATAGGCTTCCTGTGCATGGTATCTCATGGTTAGTAAAACTAACTAAATAGTTTCCTGTGGTTTAATAATGACTGAAAAGATTCAAAGAAATGTAGCATATTTTACTGAGGAGTTTCAAGGAGCTACATGTAACATGGGTCAAAACAAACCTGGAATGGAACTACTCTTAACTTAATTAATAATAGATCTGACACTACTGACAATCAAATAGCTCTAGTTTTTTCTATAGAATTCTAATTTAAGCGACTTTTATGGGAAAGCTTAGGAAGTTCCCGGAGCCGGTTATCCCCAAAATAACAGACGGTTGTTCTATTGTTTTATCAGATAATGTATGCCGCAGCATGGCTACACAGTGTTATTCACCAGGCATGAATCAACAATACAAAGCCTTAGCCTGCAAATGCAGCCGCCTCTTATCACTCCCCGCCGATTTGGCATATGAGAGGAGGTTGTACTCCCATTCTTTTAATAGTAAAGCGATGTAAAAAAGCATTATTTTTGTTCCAAAACATCGACGAAGAACAATTTACGAACTTTCGAGCAATCAAGCAAACTTCAACGAGAATTCAAGCATGCGAGGAATTGCAACAATTTTGCAATCACAAGCACTTGAAAATTTGAAGAGACCTTTCAGTACCCCTTCCCTTGGTTTGCTAAATACCAATTTGCCTACCTACTAGTCTAGCAATTTAATACTGTAATATTGGAAATTGAAGAAATGGTCAGGTTAAGAGCAATGGCCCCAGTTGTTCAAAAGGTGGATAACACTATCCACCAGAGAAATCACTATGCATTGGATAGCGCAATTGGTTTCCCTATTAATTATCCAGCAGATAGTGGTTTATCCAGCAGAGAGCGCTATCCATTGTTTGAGCAACAGTGGGGCCTAAAAAGTACATGTAACTGTACATTTCTAATACCTTCTTTTTGCCACAAATCAAACCATTGTGTTGCTTGGGTTTTATTTTCTCTGACAGTGTATGTCCTTCTTTTTTTCTCTGATTCAACGTCTGAATCTGACGAGTCGCTCAAACTGTCAATTTGTGTTTTCTTTCCTTGAATCTTTCTTTTCTTGTTTGTAATAGGTTTTATCTTGCTTGCTGGAAGAAGAAGCTGATCAACCATTAAAGGCTTTCTTTTCCTTGATCTCACTTTCGATTTACCTGTGTATTTAAAAGAACATGTAAATTATCAAAGACCATATTTGTACGTATGCTGATGGTTCTACTAACAAATACATGTATGGCAATTTAAATTATTACTGTACATAATTGCAAGGCTGTCTGTGCACATGGATAGTCACCTCTTTGTATGGTCACCACCATTTCAAGTCCCAAGCAGTAAACTGTACCTTTTTGTAACTATTACAGTTTTCTCAATAATTCTAAGAGTTTTTGCAGTTTGCAGACAGTAAAATTAATGGTGACAATAGTATGGAAAGAGGCCAAAATTATTTAAGGTTATCTGTACTAGCTGATTGCAGTTGCAGTACAAATCATTTGCACTGCCCAAAATTTAAACATGATAAATTTCATTCTACATAGATTAAAATTATATTTTGTTACCAGTGTACATGTACAGTTAACAAAATTGTTGATAGTTGAAAAAAATTCCAGCCCACATGATAAAACATAAAAAGGTTTTCATTGTTGTTCTCTTTGGATACATTATAATTATTCGGGCTTCCATAAAATTTGAAGCTTGCGGCTGTTTCAGCAGAGTACTGTGTAACCAACCAACATGGAGGCAGCGTGGTCGAGTGGTTAGGACATTGGGTTTGCATGCGGCTGCTCCGAGTTCAAATCCCATTCTAACCTCTGGTTAGGATTTGTTTCCGGTTGTCCCGGATTCAACTCTACCACGCCTTGTACATGTAAATACATGTAGCCAACTGGTTGCCTCCTGCCAGTTGGTGTTCTTAATAAAGTTTCTGTTAAGTTTGAATAATGTTTCTTTCACATTGTTAAAAGTGGAGTGCCTGTAAACTAGCTTGATAGCTAAGTGCACTTCCACTGTAAACAAAGCATTTACATTTTTTTTACATTTTACATATTTTACCAACTGTTGTCATTGTCAAGATGAATTTTAAATATAATTGTTAATTTCTCCGTCAGGTTTGAAAGAATCTGTCTTTAATTACATGTACTTCAACTTGGGAAAAAAGTAGCCGACTGAAGTAGCCGACGAAATGTTGGTACTTATTGAAACCATTGGTTAATTTAAAGCAGATAAACTGTTATTTATATTCATACCAGATTTTGGAATTTCCTTGGTTTCCTTTTCAAAAAAAAACAGACTTTCATCAGGCTTTTCTGAAGGAGGCCCACTGTTGAGAACAATTAACCAGAGTGTGTTATGTATCAGCAAAAGAGATACATCCTTATAATTAGTTCACTCATTCTAGGAATTATAGTGATTTTGATAAAATACATGTAATTATTGTCTAATGTTAGTTACTTCAAAATGAAGTTGTATGCTGTAGATTTTGGTATACTGCAGATAATTCATGAACAGGAGCAGTAGCGGTATGTCAAATATTACACCAAATATCCATACGGTGTTAGCCCAAATCACCATGTGTAGAAATAAACAATAGACATACAAACAATACCTAACCATAATTTTTCTCAACAATGGTTTATGCTCTGTATATGGGCTAGGACAAGTCATTAGCCTGGATATGGAACAATCTGACTGTGACAGACCTTCCAACATCTAAAGCCCCCAAATCTTGAGGTCTCAAAAAGTTACCTCCAAAACATCTTGAGATTTGGGCCCCAATTAGTGAGATTTGACAAAATGCCATAATTGGTATCTTTTAAGCATTAATTCACACTAATTTGATGTCCTGAGAGGACCGTTCCCTTTGCTCCGTACCCTGGGTGCCAGAGGTTATTTTTTTCGTTTGGAGGAGACAAAGGGTTTTTGCTCGGCCCAGATTCCTAATGACGAGAAATTCTGCAAATACTGCACTTTTTTTATAAATATGTATTTTTTATTTTAGGCTGTAACTGATTGACATTGTATTTATTCTGGAAAACTGTGACATTTCAAAGTTAAACCATGAGACCGTGAGATGAGTCCTGAAATCATGAGTCTCACGACCATTATCATGAGAGTTGGACGCTCTGCTGTGACACAAAGTGACCACACAGCATGACTTTACAATAAAATTTATGATTTCATTTGACAATTAAACTCTACTGTGATTGGCTGGTACTGCTCAGGGAAATACTGGAATTGTGATTTTGTAAAAACATCTGGGAGGGAGTACATATATTTATTATATACGTACCGAGATTAAAGTGCCCCTAACCCCAAAATGTTTTTTTCGCTAAAATGAATCTTAGCACTTGTTCGAAACGCATTGCGGCAATTTTTTCCTTTTTGTAACAAATTCTGCCATTTTATAGGCTTCGAAAGTTGCGAAAATCCAAGCATCTTTTGTTCACGACCGAGTCAGAAAGAGAGTGGGTCTATTCCTGATGTGACGTCACAAACTGATTTACATTGCATTAACTCTTTGTAAAAATGCATGCAAAGTAGATTGTGACGTCACATCAGGAATAGGCCCATTCCCCTTCTGACTCGGTCGTGAACTAAAGATGCTTGGATTTTCGCAACTTTCGAAGCCTATAAAATGGCAGAATTTGTTAGAAAAAGGAAAAAATTGCCGCAATGCGTTTCGAACAGGTG
>NC_090894.1:35749937-35752437 GCF_036669925.1 Montipora capricornis
CTGTTCCTGCCACGCAACATGGCTGCTGTGCAAAACCTCTATATGCACAATCTGCTAGATCTGCCGGTGTTATGTAATTTGACGTCATGGAGGCTATCTTCTTTTCATTCCAAGAAAATTCGTTTATTAATATCATGTGCTTCAATACGTTTCAGAACTTTATCAGGGTTTGGACCCGTGACCTTGCGATGCTGGTACGACGCTCAAACCAACTGAGCTATGAAGCCACTGATGTTGGGAGCTGGTCATTTGTGGTTTCAAGTGATTTCATATCCGCTGTTCAATATATGATTCATTTCACATTTACCTCATTTATTACAACCATTTAGAAATCACTGGTGAGCCTTGCAATCTGATTGGCTCTCAACAGTGCGATTTATTCCCAAATCGCACTATGTTTTGCTCTAATGTCTCCAGCCAATGAGAAAGGAACACTAAAACAAAACAACCAATCAGATTTCAAGGATTTTTTAAAGTAACCACTCAAACTGCAGAAAAATAAAAGACAACGAAAACCATTGTGTGGTGAATTTTCCAACATTTGTTCCCAACTGGATCAATAAAAATTGGTACTAACTAAAATCCTGTATTTTAGTGATTGAAATAATTATTACAAGGGTGATTTCTAAATGGATGTAATAAAATGGTAATTGAATGGCTATTGTAGAAATGTGATTTCAAATCGAACTCACTCTGCGCGCTGGTTCGATTTTGAAATCACACGTATGATGTCAGACCAAATTGCACTCCACTCAGTTCAATTACCATTAAATACCATTTCGTTTGTTAAAAACACCGTGCTTGTATCAAAATAACATACTCCAGCATAACCGCGACTAGGACATGGCAAACAAAACTTCAATACGACTACATTGTCAAGCATGAGATTATTCGGATTTTGTAGATCAGACTACAATCTTGGACAAAAAGGGTTGAGAATATTAAAAACAGGGGTTATTGTGCGCACTACGTCCTCAATATCGCACATTATTAGCGATCCCCCTCCCCCCTACAACCAATGTTGATAAGCCCAGGTTCGACATGCTTTGTTTCGTCTAGCAACATTGATCAGGGGGGCTGGGGGCAAAAAGAGAGCGTATTTTTCATACTCGTGATCGGAGTTTAGTCCAAAAGCAGAGTTTTCTCAACAATTTTGTCCAAGATTGTAGCTTCCTCGGTAAGCGCTTCTGTAAAGTGATTACGAGAGCGTCCAGGCGAGGACCAGGCAGGAGGTTGTAATACTCAAATCACCGATTTGGCTCAAACTTGGCGCGAGTCTGCCACTTCTCTGTGGAACACTTAGGGTGCGTTCGATTGACTGTATTCCGGAATAGGAATACATGGAATACAATTTGGAAATCCTTCGTTTTTGCGGAGATTCACATTAAAATTGTCAAAAAAATCTAAAATGCTATTTCAAACATATTTTTATCATCCTTGCAGCTTCAAAACGCGCCAAACATACCGTTGTAATCATCACTCCACGTATTCTTATTCTGGAATAGGGTCAATCGAACGCGCCCTTAGTTTGTAATGGTTTCATAATCAACTCTTTGGGTCGATAATGTTTCAGCGACATCCTGCAGGGTTTGATTGGGCATGCATGAAAGAGGCAAATTGAGAAGGACAAGACTGGCCCTCATTAGCGCGCGAGGCCGGCGGAAAAAGTAGTGAGAAGAAGATTTCTAGCCAGATTACCAATGAGTAGCCCTGGTTTGTGCTGTTGACGTAGACGTTGATTTCTGAACAAGTTTTTATCGTAGAAAATTCGCCACAAAGTAGTGCTTTTTTCGCTGTTATCCTCGTAGCATAAAACTGGCCTTCCGTAATGGACGAGTTCACGCTTTTGAGTGCATTATGGGTAATCAGGGCAAGATGGAGAGAAGTTCAAAACGATGAAAAATATTCATGATCTGCAATTTTGGGTTTTTTATTTTCCAAAACAGAAGATATGCGCTCAAAGGTGCGGCAGAAAAAAGTTTCAGAGAATGGCTATTGTAGAAATTGCTTTATTAACAAGAGTTCCTGCCATACATTCCCTTTAATTCGAAAGGCTCAAAATTACAGAGAATGTATGGAGACAAAAAACCAATAATTAGGAATTCCAAAGAAAGAAAGGATACCAAGTTCAGTTCATGTCAGTTGTGAACATCTTTAAAGTGAAAATCTTTAAAGTAGAGTCATGTACAGTATATTTTGCTTTGAATTTCCATTTCCTGCCCTGTTGCCCTGCTTACAGTTGCCATTTTACAGTTGTTTGCTCTGTGACCTAGCCTGTGAATGGCTGCGAGGCTGCCGGTGACCGTGTATTGATACAAACCTCACTGCTTTTCTCATGTAAATTGTGTTGTTGTAATTCTAATTAGCCTACATTAACATTAGAAAAGCTCAAAGGTTTGTATCAAAGCAGGGTCACCAGTAGCCTGGCTTCCATTCTTAGGCCAGGTAACTTAGCTACAACTGTAAAATGGTCTATTACCCTGGAAAACTTAAAAATTTA
>NC_090894.1:35759937-35762437 GCF_036669925.1 Montipora capricornis
GCCTCAAGAATGCAAACCTGTTTGAATCAGTCAATCTTATTTTCGTGAGCGATCACAGCATGACCAATACCTCATCTTCTCGTCAAATTTTTCTCGATGAATTTATAAATCCTGACGACTTTCAGCTCGTCGAAGGAGGCGCCGTTGGACACATTTGGGCCCCTGAAGACAAAATTGATGAAATATACCGAAACCTCACAAACACAAGTCACCCGCACATGACTATCTTTAAGAAGGAAAACATTCCAGACAGTTATCACTGGAAACGCAACCGCAGAATCCCGCCAATATTTGTGGACCCGGAAGTAGGATGGGTGGTAAGAAAGACGAGTGCTGAATCTCGTCAAGAAAATTGGATCGTTGGAGATCATGGATGGCCACCATCAGAGTCTATGAGTTATTCTGTATTTTTCGCGCATGGGCCTGCCTTTCGACAAGGTTTCGAAATGCCTTCATTTAATACTGTCGACCTGTACCCGCTCATGTGCAAGCTCTTAGGTATAAGACCAATCACGAACAATGGTTCTCTAGAAAATGTGAAAATGATGCTTAAAGAGTCTGCCCAACCAAAGGGAAAACCCACCACCAAAGGCAGTACACCAACAAGGAAACCAAGTCCTGAAAACCTGTTTGCCGTATTCTGTGTCACATTCTTTATTGCAATGTAAGACTGAAACGCTTGTTAATTTTAGCACAGTCGTAACTTCAATACCGTATCCATTGTAACTGAACTCGATATCCTCGTCAGTGTAGATTTATTTACGCTTGCTTAGGCTTTTGCAAGTAAAAATCGCTATTGGTGTGTTTATTTGTTGATTGTCTAAATGTGTCAGGCAGTAGCCTTTCATTGGCTTAAAAGGAAAACTAGTCATCGTGTCTTCCGATCCTACAATCTTGGACAAAACTCGTTGAGAAAATGTGACACTCTAATTTGTCTGCGTGATAAAGATTAAATTCTGTTTACTTTCCCCCCTCCTCCCATTCTAATGTTGATTTAAAAAACGGCCAAAGGCTTGCACAGTATTATGCATCACATTATCAACATTGGTATGGTGGGGGGGGGGGGGGGGGAGGCGGGGAAGGACCAATATACTTCGTGAGGCAAGTCAAATGATACTTTAAGCTAGAATTTTTCCCAATAGTTTTTTTCCAGATTGCAATCTTGAACAGAAATCATTGGGAAAATGTGACGCTCTAATTTGCCTGTGTGATAAAAATTAAATTCGGCTACCCCCCCCCCCCCCACCCCCTCATTCCAATGTTGTTTAAAAGAACGGCCAAAGGCTTGCATAGTATTTTGAATAACATTATCAACACTGGTATGGGGGGAGGGGGGAGGGCTGCGGGAAAGGAGGAAAGGACCAATTCACTTTGTGAGTCCATGTCAAATGATTCGTAAGCTAGAATTTTTCCCAAGGGTTTTGTCCACGATTGTAGCTCCGATGGCAGTCGATGCTTGATATTTCATTTCCTTTTTCAGACTGCTGGCAGTGCCACCAATATCAGTCGGCCTGTGCGCTGTCTTAATCAAAGGCAACCCAGGCTCGGTCGGGTGAAAATTAGAAGGATTTATGGGAATCCCGAGTCCTGTGTCCATACACTTGTTGCTCCTTAAAAAAATGTTAATTTCCCAGAATCCAGGAATGATCGATCACCCTACCGACTGTCTCAATCAAATGATTGACAGGTAGAAAATATCCACTGACTTCAAATACTTTGGATGAACGATATCAGGTTCACCAAAATTCTCGAAATGAAAGTTCGAAAATTACAGTTCTAAAGTTTCAGACAAGTGGATTGCCTCCCTTCGTTTGAGAAACACTGAGCGACCCGGTTGACGGAAATGAAATGTTTAGCTGCGTTGTCGTGGTTATGAGCAACCGGAAATTACGGTCACCTGCTACAGCATTACCGACAATTTGCCAGGCTGTTTTTTTTTCATTTATTTGCTTTGAGCGATCGGAATATGGACAGCGGGTATGCACAAGTTAACCCTTCTTCCTGATAAAGCGTATTTTTCATTATTCTGCTGCAAAAACAAGGTAAGAAGGCATATTAAATTTGTACAAACCTGAATTTTGTTACGCCCGTCCCTGGGCTTTTTTATTTGTTAGGTTAAACAATTTTATGTTAACGATGCTTAGGGAAACACGTGCAGGTATTGCAAGCCTCCTATTTCAACAATAAATTGTAATCTGGTACAAAATGCCAGTGACATCTTATCAGACAGGTTGAAAAGAGCCGCTACCTTACATTGTTTATGTTTTTTTTTTAATTCTTAGTGGCTTATTATTGTCAGGATATTGCAATAACCAGCCTTTACTAGAGTCTTAAATGCAACGCCCGATAAATTTAGACTACCTATTTTTGGCTACAAAACTGGATTTAAACTACAAAAAATTGCCAGGTAAAAGACAATAAAAAGACACTAGATGAGCCCTGCAAAGTACTTTATTTCCCAGTAGCAAAACAAAATTAAAATAACTGTATCTTCACGATG
>NC_090894.1:35767437-35774937 GCF_036669925.1 Montipora capricornis
CGATCGCCAACAGACTTCTTTGGAAGGACACTTGATTGAGCTTTGTTATCTCCTGGAATAACGCTTTCCAATGCTCTTGAGCTTCACTTGGTAGCTTGTCGTCCCAGTCAGCCCCTGTCTGCCACAAGTTCTGGAGGCCAATTTTTGCTCTAATGATGAGTGCCGATGCTAGTCCGATAGGATCATAAATCTGCGCCACCTTACTCATTATCTTCCTCGTGGTTAATGTATTTTGGTCACAGGATGAGCTCTCCACTGGTACAAGCATATCGTCACGCACCTTGAAACGCAGTTCATCAGTTTTGTGTTTCCAAAAGACCCCGAGGACTTTGCCTTCGTCCTCTTCTCCATCTACCTGTAATACTGTTTCGTCTGAGTCGTCTCTATTGAGGCCCTTTGTAAGGTCTTCACTTGAGGTCCACTCCTTCACCGAAAAACCTCCTTTTGACAAAATGGTGTCAATGTTTCCAGTAAGCTTCTTAGCTGATTCAACATCATCTACAGAGTTGCAGATATCGTCCATGTAAGAATTTTCGTGATGGTCTCTGCCGCTTCCGGAAGTCGTCCTTGTTTTCTTCCGCTGTTTTACGCAGTGCTATCTGGGCCATCGCTGGGGCTGGCTTGTCTCCAAACGTCAGCACTGTTTTGACGTATATATCGGGCTCCCTTACCGCTTGCATGTTCCTCCCAAGGAAGCGATGCACATGCTGATCCCTTTCTGGTATCAATACTGGCTTTTCTCTGAAGAGCAAGATAACCCCGAACAGACTGTTAAGCGTATCGGGCCCTTTTAGCCAGTAATCATTTAGGGCGTGACCTTGGTACACTGACGACGAGTTAAAGACAATCCGCACTGGCGTGCTTTTCTTTTCAGGTCGGATTACAGCGTGGTGGGGCATATAGTGTACCGGTCCAGTGTAGCTGTCAACTTCCTTCTTGGATAGCTTTCTTGAGAACTGCATTCTCTCCATTTCCTGCATTTGATTATCGTAGGCCATCGCCTTTTCCTTGTCCTTTTGGAGGCGCCTTTCTGTCGATTCCAACCGTTTCATTGCCAACGGCCTATAGATCGTTTTCACTGTCATGCAATAAAAAAATAAATCGAAAACCATCCAGTGGAAAAAGTCAAGAATTCGTGATGTTGTAGAAGATAAATGAAGAAGACACTTCTCCAAGTTTTAGGCCTGTGCGTTTCCCCAAACTTCAGATATTCGTCGAAATGTTTCGCAGAAATTTACAGAGCCCAGTATGAAAACGCCATGTTGGTGTACATCTGTGGTGCACCAATATGGCGGCCGGAAAGTAGTGTCAACATCTGTTACTTACTTTGGCTATCTAGACGAGTGATCATCAGTACTGAACAAACAGCTATTTACCTAAGCACTTTTCCTAATGCTTTAAATTCTAAAAAGGCTAAAACCATGAGACAAATATATATTTCTCAAAAAACTCGATCGTCGCCTCGTGTCAAGCACCGCTATAACTCAGAAATTCGAAATGCTCTGGTTTCCAAACGAAGCACGCTATTGAGCTTTAAAATTGCAAATGGATACAAATTTACCGCCTCTTATGCCTGATGAGGATAAAAGCTTTCGTGGCTCTGTAAATTTGGATTTTCGCAAATGATGACGTCACGTGAAAACGATCCATTGTTTGGAAGAAGGGTGGGGTCTTTCTTCCAGGAATATGGCACCATCCACTGCTGGTCCATCCTTACACACGAGTTGGAAATTATCTCCGCTTCTTCTCTCTCCATTTGTGTCAACTTTTCAGCGCCACAAACACACGGCTTCACCTCCACTCCCATTCTTTCAGTTGCCTAAAACTGCGATAACTCCACCGGGCCAGCAAAGCTGACATGACAAATGGCACTGACGGGTTGAGAATCATTCGACGAACCTCCAAAGACTACCCATCCTAGCGACGTGTTTCTCGCCACTAGTTTCCCAGATTGCTTGGTTTCGCCGATGTGCATCTGGGCGTGGTCGATTCCGATCAGTATGTCGACTGGACCTTTGCCTCCTCGTTATCTTTCACTTTTTATTCCCAGAAGCTCGGCAATTGGTTTAAGCCGCACAGGTGACACGTACTCGCTGATACACGGGATGCCAATTGCCTTAATTGAAACTATCTCCGTACGGTTGATTGATGACACAGGAACCTTGTAAACTTTTGTTTTGATAGTTTCCTCCTCTCCTCCTACTTTGGTAATAGTAACTGAGGTGTCCTTTCCTTGCAGTCCCAGTTGAGCTGCTGTTGACTCCCTGATAAGGCTGACTTGAGCTCCGGAGTCGAGAAGCGCATTGTTTTTCTTTTGAAGACCATTCTGACCATGAATCTTCACTGTTACCACTGGTAGAATAGCTTCGTGCTTGCTGGACAAAGATGCTACACCGATCTTATCAGGAATGTTCCTGTGAAGCAGCGGGTGATGGTAATGTGTGCATTCTTTTCCGTGATACGTTTTCGTACACTTCCGACGTCTACTGCAGTTCTCAACTCCATGATCTCTTCCTGCCGGTTTAAGGCAAGCGAAACAAACGTGATTTTCTTTGGCCAGCTTGATGCGTTCGTCAACGGCCAGAGCGCTAAACGAATGACATTGGTCCGTCCAGTGTGAGGAAGTTTTGCAAAACCAGCACTTTGCGCGTGTCGCGATGCCTTTCTTCCCGATATCTCCTCGTACGTGATGAACTGAGCGGGGATTAGTTGAACCGGTTCTCAAGGGGGCTGTTGCACGCATTCTTGATTTCATTTCCACAGTCATCCAGTCGATGAGCGTCTTTAACGTTGCCTTCTTACACTCCTGCTCTAAATCTCTCGACCAAACCTTCCGGTCATCAGCGCCCACCCATTTTTTGCTCGATGACAGATAACACGTGACTATTGTCCATGTCGAAAGGGACACCAACTTCTCTGAGCGTGTTGTAAGAGCGCCTCACCAAGTGTACGAGATCGCAAAACCTCGCGTCTTCGCCATTTTGAAGTGAGCGGAATTTAACAATGTCCTGAGTTATAGTATCGAACACGAATCGAGGGTCGCCGTAAATAGAATCAAGGTAATCCCAAGTGGCGTCATAATCCCATCCAATTCCCTTCATTAGTTCGAGAGGTTTTCCTTGTAGGCAAGCGCGAAGAAAGGTGATAGAATCTCTTTTGGAGTAACGTGACTCGATTGGCTGTTTGAAGTCTGCACGAAAAATTGTATATTCTCGGACATCTCCGGTGAATTTTGGCATTTTCGGCTTTCCCATTTTAAAACCACAGGAAGCGCTGTGGGAACATTGGCTGTCAGCAATTATCTCATTTGAACCACCGGCGACAATTTCGGTATTAACACTATCGTGACTGACAGATGAATTTGAAGTCTCTATTTGCTAGATAACTTTAACGGGATTAGTAGAACCGTCATCAAAGCCGTCGCTTTCTGGGTTTTGCATACTTGAAATTCCACTACAAATGGGCCCATCAGTACTCTTGTTTTTGTCCTTAACTAAATCTTTACTCTGAATTGGAACCTTCCCCTTATCACTGATACTCTCGATGTGTAATTTAGCTTTCATTTCCAAATCCATAAAGGTTTCCCGGCACTCAGCCATCCATCCTTCTTCGGTCTCGAATTCCTCATCGTCATCAATCATTTTGGAAAAATTCTCGTGTTTTACCACGAGGTCATTGAAGGCTTGATGGAGTTTATTTAAAGCTTCGCTCACCTCCGCTCCTGGCCTGTCGCAGTCAATCTGTTTCATTAACTAGTTTCCGGCTCTCCTAAGGGAAGCCTTTGCATTTCGCCGCGTCTTCTTTGCGTCTTTAAATTCTTATTCCACCATCTGTCTTGATTTCGGAAGCTTAAGACCTTCCAGTCCAGGCAGTTACCACCATATTCCTCGAACCAGCCGTCAAAGCCAGAAATCGAATGTTATGGAGGCTCGGGGTAAATGGAGTCCACCAGAAGAATCAACTGGATACGGCAAATCGTATAATTTGATGATTCTGTATTATTCGATCTAAAACAACGGACATTTCATGTTATTAGTATGATAGGTTTACAATACGTCTTACAAATCGGGTTAACTTAAACGAGCTAGACTAACAACAAATTTCAGGAATCTAAATCACTTACTTCTATGGCGATATCCAGTTGAGAAAACCAAACGGGTAAGTAACCGGAGAGCATACAAGGATAGCAAAACGAGGGAGCAAAAATCGAATCACATCTACACGTGTCGTAAGATTAAAAATACTGAAAGATATAAAACGGCAAGCCGACTAAATCCCAAAGTTAATTAAATTACAAAGTTCAAATTCGAAGTGTCAATCACAGACTGATCAATAAACGGAAATCACTGTTGCTATAGGCGCTAACCAATTTATATTTAAGTACACGAAACAATACATGGTAAAGCCTGTCTGCCTTTTGGGCTCAGATATTGTTGCTCCGTTCTCTTGATATTTTTGCGTAAACAATGTCCTGCTTCTCCCTTCAGCTTAGGACTTGTAACAGTTTAACCTAATGGATGAGCCACATCAAAGTAACCCAAAAACTATGCTAAAAAAAGAGGAAACTGTTTGTGGAGAGGACGATCCGAATGAAACTGGACAGGATAAAGAAGAATCCGCTAAGCAAGGAAAAAAATCAGCGTCGACGTGTATCAGGACAAGGTATAACTAATTAGTTGTGCATTTCTGCTTGGAGGAGAAAAGACGGAAATTTCGTGAAGGTACAATAACATCAAAAAGCCCCTGTGACAACGTCAGCGCCACTATTTCTAAAACATCCTAACATTGAACCACATGATTTATATTTAAGATGTGGTTCACTGACATGTCAGTGCTTTTTACAAGCCAGAGATTTCCCATGCAAATAAGCTTACTTTAGGTCAGTGTATTTAAACCAGTTTTTCTTTTTTTTGGTATAATCCCCCATCTGCAACCAGTCGGGTTAGTCCTGCAACTCGGGAAAAAATGGCGTCCCGATTTGTATCCGTGACAAGTGAATAGAACATCCAAATTAATTTTTTGTGCTGTATCTCACTGTTTTAGTATATACTAAAACAACTATTCACCTCAGTGTCGGTGGCTAGCGTTGGATATTTACCGACCCGCGAAGCGGCTCGGTAAATATCCACCGCTAGCCACCTCCACCTCGGTAAATAGTTGTTAATTATTGACGGTGGACTACAGGCTACGGTTTATAATTTGTTCTGTCTGGTCGATCTCACGTTCAGTTTTCCCTCGCTACCACGTATCCCAAAGCACTTTGCCTGTGATGTCGTAGCATAGTGTTGGGCTTGTTTTAGCTTAAACTGAGTCCACGAGAGCTTCTTTACGGGATGTCTGGGAGGGGTTAAATGACAACTGACAAAAGGCCTACACAGTTATACCGACAATTGAGGCCCAGAATTCTCTCACTACGAAGAATTCCTTTTTGCTCAAAATGATTAAAAGTTATTATAAGCTATTTACTGTGTACTGGAAAAGAGGAGTCTAGGAACAACTGGACTAACAAGGCGCTACAACGGCGTCGACAAAGGCTGCGAGGAGTTGTGTGTTAACTGTTATGAACTCTAACCGGAATGACCAACTGAGGAGTGTTGAGTCGATGAAGTATAAATATCATCGTTTTGTGGTTAAGATCTCCACAGAAGCATTTTTTATGTAGATATAGCGTTCTTCTTGTTGCATCCCAGGGACGTCTATGTTGTTAGTAGCACAGCCTTCAAAATTCAGTAGATATTACGCTCGAATACAAGAAAGTGACTTCAATGAAATGTCTTAAGCGAGGGGTAAACAGATTTATAAAGCATACAGTATAAAGTATTTTCCTTTCCTTTTGCAATGTTTGAGTGATTTGTAAGATTTGCACACCCAGTGAACACAGTATGCTTTCTTTTCAAAGATACTTGGTTGTGTTAGCTGAATACCCATATGCTGTGTTCTTCGCTACTTTAACAGTGGTCATTATTTGTGGACTCTTCTCTTTCGTTTCTCAACTGAACGCACCGGCGCTTCCAGATTTCTCCACCCCGATTATGGTAAGATTGCTAACACTTTCCTTATTGGATATGAAAGGTCAATAGTTCATTCTAAAGTAAATGAAGAAGAAGGATTTGAATTAGCCATGACCGCGTTATAATTTTCCAACTTGGCAAAATTCTGCGCAGCACGCAATGTTATTGGGTGAACATAGGTAAAATGAACATTTAACGTTAAAGACTGCAATGCCGTGTAACGATCTATGCCTTACGTTGGATCAACACAAACAGTGATGAGGATAAACACACCACTGTCTAAACGTGGCCTGAGCCTGCGATCCAACAACTTCAAAAAAACAGCTGACCTCGATGAGCTCTAAGGCTCAGACGAAGACCAGGCCAAAACCAGTCTCAGAAGGCTCAGGCCAGGCCATATTTACAACATCGATCTAAATTTGTCCAACACTGGGGATACGCGACCGGTATTTGATAATATCATAATAGCAAAATCTAGTTTACTGATTAAAACAGGAAACACTTTCTCATCAATCATTTATTCTAAACCATTTGCTAATTAACAAGTTTACCTAAATGGTAGAAATGCTCCCGAACGGAAGGGAGATGTTAAATTATGCTTGCGGTAATATAACGACGGTTCGTGCTTGCAATTAAAGAGAGATTTTAATAGGTCTTAATCAGGGACGGTACAAAACGTGGATCCCTAACTTGTGCATCCCCAGCTGGACCTCTTTCTGGACCCCACTCAAGAGAAGAAAGAAAACCGCATATGGTTTTCAGAGTGACCTCATCAAATTCTAAAATTAAAATCACAACGTCTTCTAAATTTTTATCTAAAGGAGGTTAAAGATGAGCTATAAATACTTTTTTTCAAGCTTCCAGTTCCGTGACGTCTTTTGTCTCGAAAATACAGCATTTTTGAAATTCCGAATTGTCACCTTGTGTGATACCATGATAAAAAGCTATTTGGTTGAAAAAAGTCTATCCTTATGAATTTCGGCAGTTTGACCCTATCAAATAAATTAGGAGATGTGTTCATACACAAGTATTTTACCGCATGAGCGAAAAGTAAGCGCTTTCATCGTAAAGTGAACTCCAGACGTTTTCGTTGATCACCGGCCGCCATATTGGACCATAATGGTGAGCCACCTTGGTGTCTCCATACTAGACTCTAGAAAGTTACGCTTCGGTTCGGCAAATAACTCAGAAACGATGTACCACACAGAACTGATAATTGGAAAGGTGCTTGAAAGATTTGTTTCCTACAGCATTTCAAGTTCTTGCCTTTTCAGTGAACGAATTTAGTTTTTTGTTGCGTGACAGTGAAACTATCTACACCAAAACAGCAATCGAGGCTCTTATCATGGGTGTCTACAAACCGAAGACCGAAGACCGAAGACCGAAGACCGAAGACCGAAGACCGAAGACCGAAGACCGAAGACCGAAGACCAAAAACCAAAGACCAAAGACCGAAAAGTGCTAAAACGCTTTTTTCTACGCCAAAAAC